>NC_134837.1:82547150-82854616 GCF_004210375.1 Tachypleus tridentatus | reverse complement strand
AGTTTTGAAGCTGTGTCTGTAAGGTATTTAGTATATTAATTTTTTGTTTGGGTTCATCAGGCCTCTGTGAGCAACTATTTATCAATGAATTTTGGTTTTGAACTGTGTGTTGAATCTAATAATGTTGAAGTTAAGAATACATAGCTGCTTGTTAGTTTTGTGTTGAGTGGTGAATTTAATCTTAGAGTGAATGAAGTTTATATGTTCAAATAAAGTGTGTTTGGTAAAAGTTGAATCAGCAAAGTGTCATAGACATATCTGTACTACTGTAGGGGAGAATAAAGTGTGAATTGTGTACCTTGTTATTCAGTCTGACTCATAATTATGTTGGTGAAAAAATAGATTAAATTAACTTAGATCATCTTTTTGACAAAAGTTTTTTGTTGTAAATTCTAAGAGGGAAACAAAATGCAATGAGGATGTGATTACAGGTTTGGGGTCACTACTGTAGAGGTTAAATGTAATATCATATGCTTCCTTGATAGGAATTTCAATGAAAAGTGGCACAATGTCAAAGCTGGCCCTTAAGGCTTTAGTTGGTTTAATGTGTTTCTGAAGTAATTTTTTTTAAAGGAACCTGCTGATGTTATAAAATGTGTTATGATTGTGGATATTTTAACGCTAACCCTAAAGTTTGCCAGATGTTAAGGTTTTGTTCGCTATTTGTCAGTTAAAAGGCTTTTACTTGTACTTGTTTATAGTATAAATATACAGTGTTGTTGGGGTTACGTGTTTCTGACTTGGCGATAAATCCAAAACAAAGGAACAATACGTTCGTCACTTGTTTTCAAAATAATTTTTTATCTATGTATGTATGTATATTCGAACTAGTTAAACGTATGTATAACAAATTCTTGACATTATAGAGATCATATGGATATCATAAACACTATATGATTCTCTTCTTGTTTCTAAAGTGCACTTAGACCTATTCACTTATTTTAGAATTTCAAGCCAAACTACTTTTTCCTATTTCTGCCACACTAGTATTCTCTGTATAATTCACTTACACTTTTAACATGAGTTATCACATTCGTATATTTCTCTTCCAGTAATAGTTTGGTCTTCTTTCTTAACAATATCCCCTGTTCCCTTTGACAAAGTGCACACAGGTTTATTCAGTTACTTTAGAACCTTGCTTTGACAGAATAAAGTTCTCCTCGCTACTTTTTATTGTTAGTCTTACTCTAATCTAACATTAAAAGTTAAGCCTGTATTAATCGTTAAGCCTATCACTTCTACAGCAGTTAACTTTACGCTGAACTTTTCTTGGCCGTGACTTTACTTTCTTCTTTCTTTTGTTCTTTTTTAATTTCGCGCAAAGCTACGTGAGGACTAACTGCGCTAGCCTACCCTAATTTAGCAGTGTTTGGGAATTTCGCACAAAGCTACTCGAGGGCTATCTGTGAATTTAGCAGTGTAACACCACCTGCCTCTAACTCTTGGGCTGCTCTTTTACCAACGAAGAGTGGGATTGAGCGTATATTATAACATCTCCACGTGTGAAAGGGAGAGCATGTTTGATGTGACGGGGATTCGAACGCGCGACCCTTAGATTACAAGTCGAGCACCCAAACCACCTGGCATGCCAGGTCACTCTCTTCTGCTATCGTCTTTGTGTGTCTGATGTTTTTCACTCATCTCGTACTGTATATATTTATTACTAAATCATCTGCTAGCGTTCTCGACTTCAATTACTTACAAAAACAAGTTCCAATATTCATCAACCTTTGATTTTCTTATAATAAAAAAACTAAATTATCATAAAATATTCATTCATAAAATGAACTACTTAATAATATCTATACTAAACAGAGTTTTATACCGTGACATGAAACCCCCTTCAAGAGAGATTTACATTTGTTCACTGTAAACAAAGATTGTTTTCAATTCATGCAAAGACTTTTCATGTAGTTTACACCAACCTTTACCGTTTCTTTGTCTGCATCTCCAAGAATAGAGTCTCGAATAGCACTCTTCCTTAACAGGATCCCTTAATTTGATTTTGTGTTGTCTGGGGTCCGTATTTTCTTACCTGTCTGTTTACTGACAAAGAAGATTTTGTTCTTTTTCCTTCTTGTCAGACGACTTGATATTTATGTTGACGTCTTTCTATGTCCCATCTCCTCTCAGTGATCTTAGGCTTAGTAGGCACTAATCTTCTGTAATGAAGTCACTGTCTTCAGATTCTGCATCTATGACAGCCATCTCTGGTCTCCAATTTAATTGGATATTTAAGGACTCGCAGTTATACTACATCCATGGACTTCCATGTACTGTTCTACCAATTTGATCATCTCCTTTACGTCTTTTCATGCTCTCTTCTTCAGGAACAATGATGTGGAAGTTGAACACTTGTCATAGATTGTTCTTATATAAATAGGTGTGTCAGCCCGTAAAATCTACTTTAACACTTGGCTATGTTAATTCATCTGGTAAAATATCGCCACAGACGGGCAACAAACTGAAATAAAGCAGTGTGAGACTAGAGGGAAAGCAGCTAATCATCACTGCCCACCGCCAACTCTTGGAATACTCTTTTATCAACGAATAGTAATATAGACTGTAATATTATAACGCTCCCACAGCTGAAAGGGCGGGCATCTAACGGAGATTCGAGCCTGTGACCCTCAGATTACGAGTCGAGCGTCTTAACCACCTTACCATGCCGAGCCCTGTAGAGTCCAACCAGCACCAGCTTTCTTTGAGAACGTTTCTGCTATCCTGAAAACTTTCTTCGTTTTTTTTTGTTTCTTTTTTGCCGTGGCACGACAATAAAACTTAATATATAGTGTCAAACACCGTTTTTGTCAAGGTTTATTAAAGTGTTATTAAGTTTACATTTTGTGATGGTATGGAAAAATAAGTCTCATAAAAATGGAAAGAAGGACAAAATATTCTCTTGTCGCAACACACTTGCACAGCACTATATATACACATACATACGTATATGTGTATAATAAATGTATTTTTTTTATTGAATTTCGCACAACTGAGAACTAACTTTGCTAGCCGTCCCTAATTTAGCAGTGTAAGACTAGAGGGAAGGCAGCTAGTCATCACCACCCACCGCCAACTCTTGGACTACTCTTTTACCAACGAATAGTGGGGTTGACCGTCACATTATAACGCCCCCACGGCTGAAAGGGCGAGCATGTTTGGCGCGAGGGGGATGCGAACCCGCGACCCTCAGATTATGAGTCGACGCCTTAACACGTTTGGCCATGCCGGGCCGTATAATAAATAGTGTAATTAGTGTTAAGGGTTTCTTTTTATTTGTATTGTATGTTTATGTATTTTTGTGTGCAGCGTAGGTTACTTTTAATGTAGCGTGCTAAGTATGTATAAGTAATTATTATTTAATTCTGTGGTGATGGATTTGTGCCATTATTATTTTAAAAGTTATTTTTACTTTATAATTGGTATTGTGGTATGATCTATTATAAGTCATTTTAAAGAGTTTGTTTTATTTTATATGAAAGTGTTATTTCTTGATGTACTCTTCAAAAAAAGAAACGCAAAAGGCAAAATTTGAGACATATTGTTAACAAGTTTATTCCGGGTAGTTCTGTATGACATGTGTGAAACTTTGCACATTCACTGCTGAACATCCAAAGTCTGCAAAGACGAAGCCCACGCTCACTAATTGACGTTTAACGTCACTCAACGTCAATAACGAGTATGCCTCCTGTGAGCATCAATAACTGCTTGGCATCTCCTGTCCATGGAAGCGATGAAATGACGAATCACATCATGTGGAATGGCTGTCCACTCAGCCTGCAAAGCTGCTGCAAACTGAAGTAGAGTCTGCGGTTGAGGTTGTCGCCGTCGGTCCAACTCGTCCCAAAGATGTATGATGGGGTTTAAATCTGGTGATCTGGAGGGCCAGGGAAGAACGTTGATGTTGTGGTGTCTCAAGAAGACAGTGGTGAGTCGGGCTGTATGAGGACGGGCGTTGTCATATTGAAAAACGTCGTTGACGTTCACCATGATGGGTTGCACATGGGGCCTAAGAATCTCGTCGATGGTTGCGTACGGTCTGATCGAAAATCTTACGCAGCCCTGGTATGAGGCAGTAGACGTCGCAGTGGTGGTCCTATCCCGAATGTGACGTAACAGAATGTAGCGATCTTGTGCGGGCGTAGTCACACGAGGTCTGCCAGATCGTGGACGGTCACAAGTTGATCCATGTTGCTAGTGACGATTCCACAGCCTTGTGATGGTGCTTGGGTGGACATTCACAGCTCTGACAACGTCTAATCGAGATTCGCCTGCTTCCAAGCGACCAATGGCATTGTTGCGTTGTGCTTTAGTCAGTCTTGGCGTAACTATATTGCGTGTCGGTGGCTTAACACTGAGCTATGGAAACCGAGAACCCGTCACTTTTATAGGAATGTTGCACTTGTAGAACATGCAGATCTCTCAAACAAATTTATTGGACACGCATGCGTTTTGGCGAAAAATCTGATGTTTTCCTCTGTTTTCAAAGTGCACAACTTTTATTGTCATTTTGGTCTGACAATCAGTGCCTTAACACGTGTAACATCACATGCTCTGAGCTTGTAACGTTATTACATATATTTCTCTTTAAAATAACAAAAATATCCCTTTTGCGTTTCTTTTTTTGAAGAGTTTATTAGGCGTTGGTTTGAGAATCATGGGCATGGTTCTATGTATTACTGTAGTAAAAAGTTTTAATTTTGTATTTTAAAGAACTGTTTTCATTTTGTGGTACGTAATTTTTGGACAAAGGTATTTTGATTTGCAATATTCTATTTGTTAAAGTGCTTTGATCAGTTACTTTACTAAAGGGTTTTGTTTCTGTTGAATGGAGCGCTTTATATTAGTTAAGAGATGGGTACTTACGCTGAAGGTTTCCTTCATCAAAACAAAAATGTGGCAACACGATATCAATATCGTACCGTGAATTCGTGATACGATACGATTTACTTATCTTCACGAAATTTAGCATACTGTCACTAAAAGTTGTAAGTCTTTTGCAATAAAGTATTTTTGCTAAACATTAAAGGAAGATGTGTGTCGAGTATTACATGTTGCCATATTTCTTTTATCAAAAACATTACATATGAAGTAACATAACATTTTAACAGCAACAAAATAGATATAGTGTTATGTATTACTATTTTAAATAGCCTGCAACTTATTTAAATGATAATTTAATATCAGGAGTTAAATAAATGTCGATATGTATCCAGTTTATGACACTTGCCAACAAGATTGATAAATAGTTTCTTTTTTAATACAAATATATTTTAATATGCAAACAATAATACCATTTACAATAACAGTTACTACAAATAATAATATATGTACAAAAGTTTTATAAACTTACAAACATTGTCGAGTTTTCTATCTGGTCTGGAACTTCATTGATGTCTTACTGAAGGTTCACTATGAGCAAGTTAGTTTCGTGTTGATGTCGGTACAATTCACTTAATTGGGAGCTAGCTAGTTCAGATTTCTTTGTTCTTCGCTAAGCGTCACGTTCTTTACCGCTGAAGCTATAATGTATTCGTAAAAATATTAATGCCCAATGAGAATCCCCTAAATTTAAACAGTTTTATAAATTGTGGAAAATGACAGCAGGACTTCATTAGAAACTTCAGTTTGTACATGCAAGGGAGGCATAAGCTAAGATTAACAGTGACATTCAGGAAGTTAGAAGTAATTGTATTAGGATTAAAAGTAGTGAATTTAATTGTAATGACCCTGTTCTATTGAGCAACAGATTTCACCACTTTGCTTATGTCGAAGGAACTATTGGAGAGAAAGAAAGGAAAAGGAATAGAGAATTATATGGATTATGAACTTAAAGAGATTATAGTTACAGGTAATTCTTTGACATGGCATATGGATAGAATAGACTGTTGGGTAAATAGGGAGAAAAAAGAGTCAGATTGTCAGAGATGTCGAGAAACCCACTTGTTGAGAAATTTATATGCAAAAACGGCTCGTTTGGGTTGAGAAAATATTTTATGTGAAGGAGCGAACAACGTTTCGACCTTCTTCGGTCATCGTCAGGTTCACATGTTTGAAAGGGGTTGTGTAACTGAGTGTCGGGATGTAGAGGGCGCGCTTAGATGTTTGAATATATAATTTTCTATTATTTATTTTATTATTATTTATTATATTATTTTCAATATAGGTATAAAGGGCTTGAGTTGTTGTATAAGTAAGGCTTCTTTAATTTTGCGTTTGTTTATGTTTGTTTCTTTATTTAGTATTTAAGTGTTTTCTATGGTTATGTTGTGTTTATTTGACTCGCAGTGTTCGAAAACGTGTGAAGGTGACTTTTTATGTTCTTTGAATCTGGTTTCCATTTTTCTACTTGTTTCTCCAATATCGAAGTCGTGGCAGTTATCACGTTGTATTTTATAAATAATGTTGGTGTCGTATTTGTCAGTGTAGTTTTTACATAGTATAGATCTCAGTTTTGTGCCTGGTTTTTGAATAAATTTGGTATTAACTGGAATGTCATATTTTGTTATTAGTTTTTGCAAATGTTGGTTATTTGTTTGCTGATGTCAGGAATATATGGTATACAGCAATATATGGTTTCGTGATTTTTTGATTCGTGAGATATATTTACTTTTGTTGGTTGATTTTGCTTTCTGTCTAGGTGTGTGTGTATAATGTTTTCTACGGTTTGTGGAGGAAACTTATTGATGTTGATGAAGTATTGTTTTATTTTGTCTAATTTGACGTTAATTTTATCTGGTGAGCATAGTTTTATGGCTGTGTTTATTTGGTTTTTTGGTATGTTGAGTTTTTGTTTTGTTTCCCAAGGAATGTATAGTCCAGTATGAGTGATTTTTCGGTGGATTTCTGTTTTAAATTGCGTATCGGTTTTTTTAATTTTGTGGTTAAGAAATGATATTTGATTGCTTTCTTCCAGTTCACATGTGAAGTTAATGTTGGGATGTATAGAGTTAATGTGATTGAAAACATTAAGTGTGTGTTCTGTAGATGTGAATCCCGCAATCGTGTCGTCTACATATCTGTACCAGTATAGTGGTGGATGTAATGCTGTGTTAATTGCTTGTGTTTCAACTTGTGTCATAAAAATATTGGTTAGAACTGGTGATACTGGGTTGCCCATGCTTAGGCCATTTGTTTGTATACAGTTGTGGTTGTTGAACATGAAGTTTGTCATGAATTCTATGAGGGTAGATAATTGGTTGCTGGGAATGTCTATAGATGGGTTAGGGTCTCGGATACAAAAAAATTGTCGGGGATTGGTATGTCTTATGCATCATTGTTAATTGTATCGTCATACATTTCTCATACTAAGTCATTGCTCGAATTTAGTACTGTATTGTGTAAAAAAATAAGCTTCACAATCGCTACCTGTTAATTGAGTTCTTTTTTTTTGGAACAGGCGAGGTTACATTCAATTTAAAAATTATAATATTAATACTGATTTGAGTAATTGTACCACTTCGCATTCTTGTTATATTTTTTTATGGCGAGGATTTGCAAGTTTTTTAAAATTAACGCACGCGCAAATACTCTATAATTTTTGGGTTTGGCGTTATCAGTTTTTGAAGTTTCGTTTACGCTGTATGGCAGTTTAAAGGGTAAATGCAAAATCTATAATGCCAACGTAAGTTACACTACCGCCACTATTACTAGGCCTATGTGGAATTAGGTTTTAGTTTTTGTTTTTATGGTGGTGAAAAATTTTGTATTTTTACAGTGTAATTATTACATTTTGTCATAAATATAGTTATTACTTCATAAACCCCATGCGTGTTGACTAACAACTGCTGCAGAAAGTTTTAAAGTTTTAAATTCATCCTTTTTTCTTTTTTTGTATGGGTTGGTGGACAAACGAAAACACGGAAAAGAATTAAATGCAAAGTAGATTAATGTAGGTTCATTGTTTAATGTTACCATTATATCATACGGAGTAATTTCGTAATTTTATAGCAATTTTCGAAGTATAAGTTATTCTTATAAAGTAATGAATGCTTTGAAATTATCATAAGACCAATATGTTAACGCGTAAAATATCAACTTTTTATCTTATTCATAATGGTTCACAGTAGTTCACAAGCATCACGTCCCAGCACAACATTAAGTGATAATCCTCATTCATATTAATACTAATATTTATAACTGGTAGTTGTTGTTATTTAGTTCTTTTTTATTATTTTGCACGTTATTTCTAACCAGTGTTTATGTTGCTTTCCAGTACATATAGTTTTTTTGTAGTTATGAAACTAATTTTTGTTTGTGTCTGTCATGTTCCAGATGTCATTTAGAATAGTGAGACAGAGTAAGTTTCGTCATGTGTTTGGCCAACCACTGAAGAGGGAACAGTGCTATGACAACATTAGAATAACAAAAAATTCATGGGACTCTAATTTTTGTGCTGTCAATCCAAAATTTTTGGCAATCATTACAGAAATAGCAGGAGGTGGAGCCTTTCTTGTGCTTCCTCTTCAGAAAGTAAGTAAAATTGTACACATGTCTAACTAGGTTGTATGAGTAAATAGCTATTAAAGTGTAGTGTTTATTTGAGAATCAAATAATGGCATTTTTTATTATGTAGTTGTAATTAATAATAGTGTATGCTTAATTATAATGTGTGTATGAATTACCCTTTTCATTGACAGTGTTCAGTGTGATAATTTTTGTACTTCTTTACAAATACAAATTTAAACTTTTTAAAAATATGTTTTACTGTAATACAGAAAACCAATTCTAGTTTTTTATAATAAGATGTAATATTTTATTTGCTTTAATGTGAATAAACATGTAACATTTAAAAGAAGGCATATTATGGTATGTAAAAATAATTTCTGTATTATGAAATTTAGCTTTTGTTCATGCAAATGTAAATTTTGATGTTGGTTAAATAACAGTTATTTCATGTTAGTTTTCAATGATGATGAAGAAACCAAGCAGTACATTTTCTTCAGGCAAGAACATGCAAAATAGGTGAAAATTTTGGACTAATGTGATATCAATAAAATATAAACAATATGAACTTAGATGGATATACTACTAATCAAGAATAGTTACAAACTTGTCAATTTCAACTGTTTTGTCTTTTGACCTGTTAGTGTAATAAAACATTAGAGAGTTACAAGTATTCTGTGAAAAATGTAATTCATTAAGGTAGTGTATGAAGAATGTTGACTTCACTGAATATCAAACTACTGTTTGATATTTTTAAAAGAAAGTATGGTAGTAAACTGTTGAATAACAGTTTTAATGTGTGTGGGTGTGTATGTATGAGTTGTAATTTTTAATATTTCTGTAGATTTGATTTTAATTTGCATCTTTTGAAAATTTGAATTAATGATCGTAGCTTAAACTGTAGCTAAACTTTGTTTATAGACTGGGCGGCTTGATGTTAGTTATCCTCAAGTGACAGGCCACAAAGGACCTGTAATGGATATCGCTTGGTGTCCCCACAATGATTATGTTATAGCTAGCAGCTCAGATGACACATTAGTTCGTGTTTGGCAGATTCCAGAAGATGGGTTAGTGTGCCCAATGACAGATCCAGTTGTGGAGCTGGCTGGGCATCAGAAAAAAGTGGGACTTGTACAATGGCATCCATCTGCTAGTAATGTTTTGTTGAGTGCTGGTAGGTAAAAAGGTTTGTGGTTTTTAGAGAGTTTTTTTCTAAACATAGTTACTTCATTTCTGTTGAACAAGCCATTAGGGTGTGTGTGTGTGTGTGAGAGAGAGATAATGCTATAAAGATTAGGAACTAACTAAAGTCACAGCAATCACATTATTAGAGTAGTTTTGAATTTCAGATATGAAATTAATCACCTCACACCTATTATTTTTTCTAGCCTGCTTGTAGAAGAATTTCAGCCTTTGTATTCTCAAGATGGCTGGTATGGGTATTAAAACTTTAATTAAAATAAACTACAGAACAATGTTTCAACTTTCCTTGGTCATCTACAGGTTAACAAAGAGAGAGTTTGAAATTTACCATTGCCTGGCATGTGTCTTAGGGATGAGAGTGTAAACGGGTACTGGATTGTAGTGGGCGTTGCAGTTGGATGTTAGGTTATTAATTAGTATAGGTATAAGGGTGTTCCTTTGTTTTGGTTTGTTTTGGTTTGAGTTGCTGTACAAGTAGGGCTTCTTTGATTTTTTGTTTGTTTATATTTGTTTTCCTACTTAATATTTGGGTGTTTTCTGTGGTTATGTTGTGTTTATTTGATTTACATTGTTAAAAACATGTGAAGGTGTTTTCTTTGTTCTTTAATGTGGTTTCCATTTTTCTGCTTGTTTCTCCAACATAGAAGTCATGGAAGTTGTTGCATGGTATTTTATAAATAATGTTGTTGTTGTTTGTCAGTATAGTTTTTACATAGTATGGACTTTAGTTTTGTACCTGGTTTTTGAATAAATCTGGTGTTTGCTGGAATGTTGTGTTTTAAGTTTTTTCCAAATGGTTATTTTTTTGCTGATGTCAGGAATATATGGTATGCTGCAGCATAAGTTTTATTCTTAGTGAGAAAATCTTTCATTTGGACTGAACTGACTCTGTAAAGGCTGTGGAAGTATGTGTCCTATGTTTAAATTTTATAGGTTTCATAATTTTTTTAAAACATAAGTTGTAATTGGTGTACAGATTTTCCTGTAAAGTGTTATTATTAGCTGTGACATAGAATGTCTGTGAATTTTTAAATACAGACTTTTAGTTCATATTTCCATCATCTCTTGACTGATTTGAGATATGATTACAGTTCTGGGTTTAGGATGTCAATCCCTTTAGATTGATGTATTTAGCCACGCCTAAAGTTTCATAGATTAATTTACTCTCCTCCTGCCTGAAAGAATTTCAGTTTGAGGGTATGCTGGTAAAGATCGTGATAAGTAATAAAATTGAATCGGGTATTTGAGTAACCCATGCTTGGTATTGCTAGTGAACAAAATCGTAGCTAATAAAAGGGAAAAAAAGGTTTTATAGTTTAATTTACTTTGATCTTGCCTAAAAGAATTTCAAGTGCTGTGGTTATTGAGGACTCCCTTGTATATTTTTAAATGTAGAAATATAAACTTTTATAAGAATCAATAACTATGTAGTAGTTTATTATAATAATAGTTAGTCTTGTGTTTTGAAAATATGCATGCACCTTACTGCCTGCATGTGCACGAGCACATATTTCATTTCAACACATATAGAAAAGGTGGACATAAATAAATATATCTGGGTAGACATTGTGAACAACAACATGCTAAAAACTTATCCAAGTTTTTAAAAGGTCTAATGTTAGTTGAAGAATAATAAGTTAATTTACTTATAGTATTAAGTATGACCAAATTTCGCCCTAACTGAACAAAAGCAGAAAATGTGTACAAACTAGAATTAATTTATCTCTTTATCAATAAAGATGTTAATATGGCTGCAGGTATTTTATGGGTCAGTGCTAGTTTAAAATAGTTTTATGAGAAGTGCTTATAAAAACACAGTAAAAAAGTATTTAATGGAATAATGGTATATATAGGAAAGGACTGTATGGGCAGTTAAGTTCAGAAATAATGAAAGGGATTGTTTTGTTTTAGATTTGGATATTAATTTGTCTACTATGGAGTCAGAATGAAATTAAAAATTCACTTGTGGCTTACATTATGACCTTATATCCATGTTTTCAAAATCTGTAATATATATATATATATATATATATATATGGTGTGAAAGTTATGTAGATATGGTGTGATTTGCAGCATGAGATTTCATTTAATTATAGGTGCTGATTGTAGGATTTTAATCTGGAATATTGGAACAAGTGAACTTCTCTCAGAAATCACACACCCAGATATTGTATTTGATTGCTGCTGGAGCTGGAATGGCAGTTGCTTGGCAACAACATGCAAGGATAAAAAAGTCAGAATTTATAACCCTCACTCAGGAGAGGTTGTGCAGGTTAGTGAACAAGATATAAGAAAAGTTAGGGCAGCAATGCAGTAAAAGTGTCTGATGAGTTGGGGATTGCCATCACTTGAATATGCATCTGGCTGCTTTTTGCAAAAAAACTTCTCGTTTTATATTGTTAATAACATCATCACTAATTTGTTTTTAAATACAATCCTATAAACACAGTTTATAGTTATATTTTCTGTTTTTATTTCTTGTATTGTGTATGGGAAATGTAGAAAGGAACCATTTTGAAACACATTTTTTATGTTTAATGTTGCTTCAAAGACGAGGCTTAAGCTGTCCTAAAGTGTCTTGTCGCAATCAATTTTTGGATCCTCTTTGTTTCATCATGGAGTCATTTCTGGCTCTTCATTGGGTTTTCACTCTTGTTTTGTGAATGACTATGTTTGACATAGCAGTTGCATACCTTCACATTACCATCTCTCCTTCCTCTTGTCATTTTCTTTGGTTTGTTCATGAGGCTTATGTTTTCTGGTTTTATACTCTACATTCATTGGGATCTTGGGCTTATTATCTGAATGACTGGTTTCTTCTCTTCTAGCTCCTTTCTGATTTGCATCTGGGTTGGTTAATCAAAGTGGAGATGTCCATTTTTCCTTTACCCAATAATTTGTTCACTTGGGAGTTTTCTTCAATTTCCACCTCAGTCTGGCCCAGCCTTCTCCACTATATATTTAGAATATGGAGCTGTTGGCCAACAAGTCCCTTTCCAATCCTTCTGTGCCAGTTCAAGAGGTTCCATGTCTTCTGTGGATGTGGGATTTCTTGGAAGCTTTAGTGCTCCCTTGGTCATGCTCACATGCTTTCCCTGCAATGAGAATTTCTTGATCGATGGAACTTCCACTTGGATTGTTTGGATCTTCTTGAAGCATTTGCAGCACTTTGAAGTATTTTATGCTATTTTCAAATGCTTCAAGAATTAAGAAATATAATTTTATGAAAAACTACACATGACATAGATACAGGTAATATGAAGAAATATTGTGCATACATAAGAGAAATTATATAATGACACTTCACCAAGAAAGGAAATGTACATGTCCAATTTAAACTATGATGCATTCCAGATGGTAAGGAGAAACAACTGTGGCATACAGGAGATACATAAGGAGATGCAACTGTAGCAGAGAAAAAACTGTGAAAAGTTTACATTAATCTTGTTAAAGTCAAGAAACAAATTCTATTAAAACACCTAAAGCCAGAGACCCTTAGTGAAACTTTGTTAGGAGGAAAGATGAGGAGAAATAAATGAAAACAGGCAACCAATTTACAGCATTTGCCTGTAACTAGCTAACATTTAATTAAGAAAAGAAGGATCTATTTGCAGAACTAGTGTGAACAGCTAATTGAATGCTTGTAGAAATATTGAAAAATGATCATGAAAAGTTCTGTTTTTAGCACAAAAATAAGTCCCCTAGCTAGTTATCATATGTCACCAAACCTGTTATTTGAAGAGAAGTAAATGTTACTTGACCTTACTTCATCTAAACCAAGAACTTCTTTGAAGATGTCTGTCTTAAGAGAAACCACCAACAATTACTGCTAAAGATCTTTAAATAATTAACAGTATTGTTTCCAGTTGAATAACGTAGATTGTAGATGGCTGTAAACTGTTTAATATTAAGGAAAGTAAACTGTGTCTGGGTACATATCAGTTGGTTTTGTAATTTTTTAACTATTTGTTGTAGTAAAGTATTAAGGAGTATTTTTGAAAGTTTAATTAAAGAACAGTTGTTTGCTCAGACTGAAGAATTTAACAATTGACACAGTGAAGATTTTAAAAATATTTTTGGTAATCTTGATGTCGCTGAGTATTTTTTTATTTCAATTAAAGTGTTATTTTTACTGTATTTCAGTCTCCAAGTCAGTTCTTTAGTGTAACTGTAAATTTCCTCGAAATAGTGACTTCTGTACTCCAATTGCAGCTGTAAACCTGGATTTAAAATAAGTCTGTTTGTAACTGGATTTAATGTTGAACTCTAAACATCTAGCCTACATGGCCATCCATTATATTTCAGTCATCCTTTGAGATTTTTTGTCCTCACTATGCTTTTGCTGCAGGTGATTGGGACCTCCATGGTGTCTTTTTTACCCTTTCTCACCTTTGGACATGTGTTCCCTGTATCATTTTTTTTCTCAAGACACATTTCTTTCTCCTCTTGGCTTGCAGTCATTCTAGGTCTGATTTTTTGCATTTGATGCTTCCCATACTCTTTATCATAGTATGCATATCATGCTCTACGTGGACTGTTCTTTTCTTCCCAAAACACCTGCAGCCCATGAGGGCAAATCTATCTTCTCACCCTACTTCATCTCTTCTATTTTTCATATTTATTCCAGTTCAAACCTTGATTGCCTTCTGTTTTGTGTACGGGCTCTGGAGTGCTATGTGGTTCATATGGTTACCTTTCATGTTCCCAGTTCTTTTTGTTTATTCATTGGAACCACTCTGTGTCACATGACTGCTCTTTATCACCATTAAGGATTGGATTTGTCAGTTAATTTTGTTGGCTTACTCTTCCCTGTTCATGGAAGGGTGTCATCTTTATCACGTATCATCTCATCCGGCTGCTAATTTTCATCATCTTCTGGAGGAGACTGTTCATGCAGGAATGTGGACTATTCTCCATATATTTCTTTCTCTTTATATGCACCATCTAATTGTATCCTCCTCTGGTGGATATTGTTTACCTTTTCTGGTAATTCTACATACACCAGCTAGACTCGAAATTGATTGTCTTGTTTTATTTCATGAGTTTTCTTTTCCTTTAATAACTACTCAGTTCCTGCTCAGTGGTAAGTGTTGCCTAGTTGGGTATGCTTTCTTCAAAACTTGTATCAGATACCTATATGGTTATAACCCACAATATTGAGATGGGGTGTTCCTTAAAATCACTTGTGGTTTACCTACTGGTGTATATATATGTAGTATTCTGTTAAGTACTTGGCAGACAATCACTCATGGACTATCATGATTAAAGTAATATGAGATTGCTGCTCATCCATGTCACTCCTTTGATTGAATAAATCAGGAGCAGTCTGATTTTCAATTCCCTGCTGGTACAGTGGTAAGTCTCGGATTTACAACAGGGATTTATCAAGGGTTTAATTCCTCTCAGTGGACTCAGCAGACAGCCCAATGTGGCTTTGCTATAAAGAAAACACACACACAGTCTGATTTTCAAAATTGGGTTTTCTGGTCATCCATTACACTTTCTCTGGTGCGATGTTCTTCCAGATTCCCCACCACCTTTTCCCCTTACCTTCTTTGAGTGGGATTTATGAGTGCTTTTCATTTCCTAGTTCCTACCTGAGGGGTAGTGGACCATGGTACATTGGTTTAGACCACATTATAGCATAACATATGATTACACCCATTTGAGAAGAGTGTAAAGCCAGGAACCTTTTCTTTTTCTCCCTCTCCCTAGATAGTTCCCTGTTCCTATGGTTGAGGCCAGTAGATGCCCCCTTCTTGGTAATTTTGGTTGTAGGATGTTTTGATTTACCTGCTGCTATAATTGAGCTCAAGGGACTTTTGCCTTCCTTGTGATACTGGTTGTGAGATGTATGATGCCCTGTACTTCAGGTTGAGCAGAAGTTTCACGTTCTCCTTGCAATGCTGGGTGCAAGGGTTTTCTTCTATGCTCTTACTGTTCTCTTCCTGCTCATAAAACCAGGCTCAGGATGACTCTGTTCTTATGATTGGGTTGAGGCTTAGACATGGCCCCATAATTTCACAAAGTTTGTTGTACTTCCTGTCTTCTACAGTTGACTTGGAGGTTTATCCAGAGGTTCTAGTATGCTTCATTGTAATTCTGGTTGCTTGCACTATAGCACATTGTTTACTAATGGTTGGAGTTGGTGTATTTATTATTCATGGTCTTCTTCTATTGGCCACAATAATACTTTTGATATTTTGCGTAGTACTTTGGTTTGTAACACTGACGATGAGATGTGGAACCTCATCTGTACAATTGGGGTTATATATGTATTGAATTTTTTATTCCGAGGTCTTTACTTTTAACAATGCTGGCCTTCATGCCACCCTTTTCAAAACACTCCACTTATTCAAAGGCAGTGAACATACTTGTTTCAGATGTGGTGCAGTTCCCCACAGTTGTGCTTCCCATCTATTATGATGCATCCATGTTCAGTTCTCTATATACGTTTTACACAGAGGGTCTCGTTTCATATATTACATTGATCACTTTACTCACTCATTGTAGAATTCTAGCTGTCATGTAACATTTTTTCATATGCTTCCTACCCTCATTGTTACTCTCCACTTTCAATTTTAGTATATATTTTGTGTGTGCCTAATCTCAAAAGTGAGGTGCATTTAGAATGATACAGAGGAAGCTAGTTGCTGCAGGAGGGTTTATTGTATTCCTATGTATATGTGTGTGTGTTTTTGTGTAATGTTTTTATGTTTACAAAATAAATGTATGCTGTTTATACACGTATATTTGGTACTATGGGTGATACTTGTATAGCTATGTACAGTAAGCTTGCATTGCAAGAACACCCTATTGTAGACTGTTAGAACAAACTGTAGCTGACTTAAGCAAAACAAATATATTTACCAGTCACCATTCCAAGCAGGTTAGCAGCCATAGTCTTTTTCAACATTAAATTGTTCTTTAGTTAAACATGCTTAATAAACAGAATAATAAAAAAGCAGTAAAACAGAATGCAATAACACTAATAGTTCAATAAGAAAATAAGTATAGACCTTCAACTGTAAATTACAAATAAGAGTGGGATATCAGTCACATGTTTTTAATGATACTATTGATTAATGCAACAACTGTTTTGATGGGAGTGCAGCATAGTATTACAGCAATGCTCATTTTTCAGCATTGAAGTTATTTGTGTTAGTGTAAAATTTATGTTTCATACTAGTTCTATTACAACATGTGGCAGTACATTTTATTAAAGCAATGTAGCAGCTAAACCTGCCACCTTATATGCTCCATCAAAATGGTCTGCTGCAATGATTAGAAGGAACTATTATGTATACCATTTTTATGGGGGCTGTTTTTAATATAAAACTTGTTTAACTAATAGATTTTATACAAATTGAAAAATTTAATTTCTCATGTGATTGACATTTAATGTGTGATTAATATTCAAACATTGTCAAATGGTGTCTGCTAATGTGAAAAGCAAGATCTTCAAGTGTATAAAACTGTCTTAGAATTCTTGGCTAGAGAAAGAACCTTCAAACACAGTCTTACATAGGATGTAAAATATAATTTGCTCTTTTTTAATATGGAGAAAGTAATGAAGTAAAACAGATAAGATACCAGTGTTGTTACTGTGTTTCCAAAACTCAGCATTTATTTACACAGAGGCAGTTGATACTAGACTGTTTACAAAGTCTGTTTAAATCAAGTCAGATGGCTATTTGAAATAAAATAATATAATTCATTACCTGATTAATGTTGTCTTGTATTGTTACAAGCTTATGAAATAGTCATATGGCTAGTTTACATGCATCATAACTAGGATTTTTTGGCTTATGGAAAATGTTAATTTCAATACAGGTTCTCTGTTAATGTGATTTGATGCCAACATTTAATAGTATGACTCAAAACTGTAGGAAGCCATGGGCCATGAAGGTGCCAAACCACAGCGTATTCATTACCTTCGAAGTGGTATGATTTTTACAACAGGATTTTCTAAGATGAGTGAACGACAGTATTCTCTAAGGAAGGAGGTGGGTAAAAATGATTAGTTATTATTAACTATCCATGGTTTTCAGTACTTGGTATATTTGAGGTGAATAAAATGAGACATTTCTAAAACTTTCAAACATTTAAATTTGTTTATAAAAGTTGTATGTATTGTTAAATAGCTATCAAACTATTTTGCAGGTCTTGTTAGCAATTATGAAATGTTTTCAGTGTGGTTGGTTATTCAAAGGTAAAATTTATGTATGTTATGTTTATTTCTTTGGTATTTAGACTTAATTCCCCTCGGTGTGGATTCCTGTACGGGGTAAGGGGACCTCCCAGGGAAGGTTCTGTTTTTTCAGTTTACCTCCTTTGGGATCTCAACATCCACCCACGTGTTTTCCATACATGGTGACCTGTGAAGGGGAGGAGTGGATTTTGGTGGTTGAGGGGTCCAACCCTAACACATCACTTTGACCTTGAATTCCTGTAGATGGGTGGCCTTGGGGTGTCCCCCCTTGGGTCAGTTGGCTGGTCCACTTGGACTAGGGTCAACCAAGTACCAGTATTGGATGTTCTCAACAGGTGTTGTGGACATTGTATCTGATGATGCTGGTGTTTGGATATAGTGCTCACAAAACCCTGGCGTTGCTGCAATGTCGTTGCTTGACATTGTAGCACATCCCCTCGTAGGGCTTCATGGTGGATGGGGTCAGTGGTCACTGAAATTTCCTTTTTTTATTATGGATCCCCAAATAAAAACTTAAATAAAATAGTGAAAAAACAGCTCATAGGTAAACGTTCACATCTAGAAGATTCTGAGCAGCAATTTTCAACATCTGTAACACCTGTTGTACCTTATTTTCTTATCCTACATTCTTTTTCAGACAAAACTTTAGGGCAAATGTCTCCCTTTTTCATTCAGAAGGGACTAGAGGGATTTGCTGGCTCTCCAAAGTCAGTAAAGAAGCTTCAATCTGGTGACATATTTGTGGAAACACCCACATCTCAACACTGAACTCCTCATGCATTTAAAGGCACTTGGGGATGTACCTATTGAGGTTACACCTCATGCTACTTCAAATTCATCATGAGGAGTTATTGTTGAGAGGGATTTGAAGAACATCCCTGAGTCAGAGATTCTTGCTGGTTTTTCCGCTCTAGGAGTTTCTGCATTGAGATGTATCTCCACTCACAAAGATGGAATTATGATGTCGACCAACATCCTTATTCTGACATTTACATCACTTTGTCCATCTGCCACAATCAAGGCAAATTATCTTAATTGCAGGGTATGGTCATACATTCCAAACCCTCTATGATGTTTCCAGTGTCAGTGGTTCAGTCACTTGAAGACGTCATGTCATGGTACCTTAATGTGTGCTCGTTGAGGTGGCAAGGACCACAATGTCTATGAGTGTGAAACAGACCTTCATTGCATCAATTTGCAATGGCTCTCACCAGTCCAGCTTTCATTCTTGCCCTAAATGGTTGGAGGAAAAAGAGGTACAGTATTGGAAAACGATTCTTAACACTTCTTATCCTGAGGCTCGAAAGTTGTTGTCTACCACTTCCTCTCGGACGTATGCTGCTGCAATTCGGTCCACTATTACAGTGGGAGTGCAGATGGATCTCTCTGTGCCTCCAAATGAATCGTTCTCAAAATGAATGAAAAGTCTTTTGACTACCATAGTTAAAAAAAAGTTGATGAATCAACTTCCACATCCACCTCTGTCCCTTATATACATTCCAACAAATCCCAAGATCCACTTCCTTCAGTTCCAGGTACAAGCATTTCTTCAGATACATCTTCTTCTCCCACCTCAATATGCAAAACGATCATTCGTTCAGTCCTCATTCACTGGAATCCTCTTCCAACAGGAAAGACCTGCCCAATCGACCCAGGGCAGGATCCACAGAGGTCGATAGACATCCCTTGAATAAAGACAGTAAAGAAAAAAGATGTTATAGTAAACAGAAGGGTTTTCCACCCAATTCACCTACACATAAATAAAAATGGCCACCTTGATACAGTGGAACTGTTGAGGTTTATGTTCTAATCTTGATGACATCAAAACACTGATTGCTTCCTACCATCCTGTATGTTTTTCCTTACAGGAAACATTTCTGAGACCTGCCTATACAGTCACCTTTCGACAGTTTTCTTTGTACAGAAATGACAGGCTGTGTGATGGACAAAACATGGAGGGGTGTCACTGTTGGTTGATCAGCATGTGTTCCTCCTGTCTTTGCCACTCAACACATCCTTGAAGGCTGTAGCCATCCGTGTTTCCTTGGGTCATACCATCACTGTTTGTTCTCTCTACCTTTTGCCTGGAGAGACCTATGATCAATCAGACTTTGATGCTCTCATTGAACAGTTGCTGTCTCCCTTTTTTAGTCCTCAGGGACCTTAATGGCCATCATCTCCTCTGGGGAAGAGCTGATATTGATAGGAGCAGTTGCTCTGTAGAGCGAAATGCTCACTGATCACAACCTTTTTCTTTTCAATACTGGATCTTCTACTTATTTTCATGCACCTAGTCCATTTTTTATTGCTGTTGATCTCTCAGTTTGCTCCCCTTCACTATTCTCCCATTTTTCATGGAGGGTTGACAATAATCCACGAGGCAGCTATCATTTTCCTATAATTTTGAGAGAGAATGGCCGTGGTCGATGCCACCCAACTTGTGTGCCCCAGTGGAAGCTGGATCATGCAAACTGGCCCTCTTTCACTACTTTCACAGAACTTGATCCTGCTATTGTCTGTAAGCCATCAACAGATGACTGTGTGACAGCAGTGACTGACTGTATTATACAAGTAGCTGCTCAGTGTATTCCTGAAACCTCAATATGTTTCCCATGATATCGTCATCCATGGTGGAATCCTGCCTGCTACATGGCACAGAAGGTTCAAAAACAGGCCTGGGATACTTTTCGTAGGTATTTCACACTCTCGAACTGCATAGCTTTCCAGCAGGCCCACGCACATGCTCGGTGGGTAAAACGTCAAAGCCAGAAGGAATCTTGGATTAAGTTCACAATCAGCATCTCTTCTACCACCAGTTCCAAAGTCACATGAGACAAATTTCGAAAGGTCAGTAGGCAATACAATTCCTCCCTCTTGATATTACTCTCTGATGGCCAGGAAGTAGCTGATATCCAGAGCATCGCTGATACTCTAGGTGAAAGCTTTTGCTGGGTATCTGGCATTTCTGCTTCCTCCTCCACCTTCTTAGCCATCAAGACTCAGGCAGAGCAGTCACCTATTTCATTTTAAACTGATTGTCTCAATAACTGTAATCATCCCTTTATACTGGTAGAACCCAAACTGGCCCTTCATCGGTCTCGCAGTACAGTGGTTGGACCTAATATTGTACACTATGAAATGCTGTGCCATCTATCTCGTGCTTCTCTTGCTATTCTTCTGATTGTTTTAAACCAGATCTGGCAGGAGAATGTTTTTCCTGATGCCCTGCTCCTGGCTATTGTCCTACCTTTCTCTAAGCCTGGGAAGGATCCCAAGATTCCTTCAAACTACTGTCCAATTGCTTTGAGGAGCTGTCTCTGTAAGCACTTGGAGAGGATGGTTAATGCTTGTCTTGTTTGGTTCCTTGAATCAAAAAACCTCTCACCCACCCAGTGTGGGTTCTGAAGATAGAGCTCCACCGTGGATCACCTGATTCGACTTGAAATGTCAATCAGAGAAGCCTTTCTCAAACAACAACATCTTGTATCAGTATTCTTTGACATTGAGAAGGCTTATGATACAACATGGAAGAATGGCATTTTGCGAGACTTTCATATATATGGGTTATGTGGCCATTTGCCCATTTTTATTAAAGATTTTTTAATGGACAGGAGATTCCAAGTTCATGTGGCTTCAACACTTTTCCGCTCTTTTCTACAGGAACTTGGAAACCCTCAGGGCTGTGTTTTGAATATTACACTTTTCAGTATAAATATTAATGCCATCACTGAACAACTCCCTCTCACTGTTGCACACAGGCTCTATTTTGACGACTTTCATATCTCATGTCAGTCGTCGAATGTGAGGTATATTGAGCAGCAGCTACAGACTGCCCTCAGTCGTTTGCTGAAGTGGACCACAGCAAATGGCTTAAACGTTTCTCTCTCTAAAACCGTTTTCATGTACTTTTGCCACCAATGGGGTATTTATCCTGATCCTTAACTCCGTATCAGTGAAGTTGTGCTGCCTGTGGTCCCTGAGACAAAGTTCTTGGGGCTTATCTTTGAGTGTAAGCTCACCTTTATACCACACATCATGCAGCTACAGTTCAAATGTACAAGAGCACTGAACATCCTCCTTGTCCTCTCTTTCACCACATGGGGAGAGGATCGATGTTCTATACTAAAGATATATTGTGCTCTTATTTGATCGAAACTCAACTATGGATAACTGGTCTATGGCTCTGCCAGGACCTTGGCCTTAAAGATGCTGGACCCCATTCATCAACAAGGACTTCGGCTCTGCACTGGGGCTTTCCTTACTTTCCCAGTTCAGAGCTTATACATAGTCTCATGAACATCCTTTGCACCTTCTCCATTTGCAATTGTCTTTACTTTATGCTTTGAAACTTCGTTCCTTACCAAAGCATCCCACCTGGGGTTGTGTTTTCCTTCCTTGGTGAGTCATACTTTTTCAGAACAGACGATCTACCATTGCTTCTTTTGGCCTTTGCATCCAGGTGCTGTTGGATATATTGGGTCTGTCCTTGAATAACATTGCACTATCCACTGGTCAGCACAAATGTGACCTATCTTTAAGTCATCTGAGAAAAGCAGACACTCCTGATTGGAAATACTGTCTGTTATTTGCTGAACATCTTTTGAACCATCCTTCCACTTCTGGTTATACAAATGGTTTGAAATCAGGTGACTGTGTGGGCTCAACCATGGTTTGTTGTGGTATAGTGTTTGCTCACAGAATCCCCTATATAGCTTCTGTGTTCATTGCTGAACTGTAAGCCATTTCTCTTGCCCTGTATCACATAGAAGATAAGCAGTACTCAAACTGCATTGTTTATACTGACTCGCTTAGTTCCTTACTGGCCTTGGAATCGTTTCACGTTAGTGCACACCCTGTTTTTGCTGATATTTAAAACTGATTGGCCCATTTCTCTTTAACATCTTCTTCTATCCAGTTTTACTCTATACCGGGCCTTGTTGGTATTCACGGGAATGAGCTCACTGATATTGCAGCTAAATCTATCTGCTCTGGCACTATCACTGCTCTGCCTATTCAATACATGGACTATAGTCCTGTATTTAAGGCTCTGCTCCATGCCAGCTGGCAGTTGACTTGGAGTGAGCACTGTGAAAACAAGCTTTTTCAAATAAAACCCTATATTGAACTTTGGCTGTCTTGCTTCCGTAAGGATTGGAAAGAGGAAGTTGTTCTAACTGGACTACGCATTGGTCACAGTTTTTTAACTCATCGTTTTCTTTTATCTGGACCTGATGCACCAATGTGTAGTCTGTGTAACACTCAGGTCACAATAAGCCACATATTACTTTCTTGCCATCGTTATGACTCTCAATGACGGCACCATTTTAAACATGTTCTGTCCCAAAGTTTGTCCATAGCATTAGCATTATTGGTGATGGTGACACTGTCCACCTTGGAAATGTTTTTAGTTTTTTAAAGGCCATTAATCTTTTTAATATAATTTAAGTTTTTTAATTTATACATTGGACCTTTTTAATGTGATTCCGTTTTAAGAGTCAAAGTACATCTAGTTCAATTTCAAATTAGAAAATTACCTTAATGTCAAATAACTTGTAACCAGGCCTGAAAAGGCCAACTTCAGATGACTAATGCCGCTGTTTGAACCTCCCATTAATCATCCTGGCGAGTTATTATTAAAATTTTGCTACAAGTCTTTTAAAACTTTTATTACTTTTTGAAAATGTCCATAACGTCAAATAACTCGGAACCAAGACTGTAAAGGCCAACTTCAGGTGAATGACGGTGGTTTTTGTACTTACCTGTTTGTCTTTCTGGCAAGTTATGATAATTAAAATTATGCTACAGAAAGTCCTTTACACCTTGTATTACTTTAGTTTTTCTCTTAACATTGTGGACTAGATGTAAACATTGGTTTTATGCTACTTATGTTTTTTTTAAGCTTTGTTTTGTTTCCTTTTATGAATTTTACTCAATTTACTTTAATATTAACTTTTTACTGGATGTTTGGTGCAGATATACTTGCTGCTTTGTGCCATAAAACACCAAATCAACCAACAAACCAATTAGAGTTAATTATACCAGCACTGATTTGGTAATTAACTAGAAATACTACTGCTTAGTGTAATATACTCATTACAATTAAACCTCAGAAGTTCTTGAATGGTTGTAAATTAAACAGTTAAAACAGCACAATGTAGGTAACCAAATATGGCACAGTATAAGAATATCAGAACTGTATTTATTTTTTGTTGTTTTGTATATATAAGTCATTACTAAACTTTTTGTTTTAAGATCTGATTTACTGCACATCAGTAAAAGTTGAACTTCTTTCAGAATGAATTGGCCAATCCTCTTTGCTTGGAAGAACTAGACGTAAGCAATGGAGTAATGGTACCCTTTTATGATCCAGATGTGAACCTTCTTTATCTTTCTGCTAAAGTAAGTGGTTGCTCATTACATTAACAGGTAACCTGTTAATGAGATAATTTTATTAAAATAAGACAGGTCTTGTTTGGTGATTGTAGCCTGTTTAACGTGTATTGAGTTAAATGAACACTGAAGCATTTTGACTGAATCTTTTTTTTTAAAAGATGAAAAAACTGTTCCAATAAATGAGTACACTTTTTATTTATGAATATGACTTATTGAAATACACCAAATAATTAGGTCTACTAACGAGAGACTTTTTCATTTAGAATTACTGTAATTTTAAAAGTCATGAATTATGCATGCACTGCTTCATTAAGTTTTAAATGAAGAGAACTTTGGCATCTGGATTTGAACACAGGATCTCTAATTAACAAAACCAGCCAAATTATCCAAGAGTAGAGCTATCCCCATTAATAGTTACCTTGTTAGTAGAGTATGATCACCACATCATATTATCATCAGACTGTTAATGAGTTGATTTACAGCCACTTGAAAGACAAATAATTCATAGTCTATTACAGAGTTGAATTTATTTTTAACTTCTTTTAGATTGATTATACTTATTGATTATACTTTTGTTAAATTTAAACAAAATCTGCAACTTCTATTAAGGATATCTAAATGAATATTTCCTTTAGCATTTTTTTTATCTTATCGATGTATGCTTTTACATGTTTATTTATGATTTATTTTTTAAATAATTGTTTTCAAGTGAATTAGGTATTAAGCAGTTTGTTAGTGATATTGATACTTCTTAATTTGTTTCTTTGAAATTAAGATACCAGCTAATTGATAGTTTTTGTTTTATATTGTCATATGAATTTAGTCTTTAATCCTGATTGTAGCATATTGAAATGTTACTTCACATTTATGAATATCAACTGAAAGTTTTGTGCCTATGATCATAGATTATATTTTGTTTTAGGTTCTTTATGTTTTTTTCTTAAATTTGGAGGAATTTTTATTGTCAGTGTAAGCATGAAGATAATTTAAGTTACAGAAATAAAAATAGCAAAGGATAGCAACTCAGTTGTAAAGAGCAGTGAGCAAAATTATATTGAGTTTATTCGTTTGAAAGGCTAGAGCTAAGAATCTTTAGTTTGGTGTCATTCCATGGTAACTAGAATAATATATATAAAAAACTAACCTAATATTGCCTTGTAGTAACCATGTTTTGACAACATTTCTGTAGGGAGATAGTAACATTCGTTACTTTGAGATCACTGATAAAGCTCCATACGTGCACTACATTAATACCTATCAATCAACTACTCCACAACGAGGCATGGGCATGATGCCAAAACGTGGTTGTGACATCAGCCGTTGTGAAATTGCTAGGTAAGAATTGTTAATCCTTATTTTTTGAAGTAAATGGCTAACACTATCTATACAGGCTTGTATGATTTGACTGACCTTTCAACCACCATGTAACCATAGATACAACAATTCTGAATCTTCTGTTATCTCCATTTAGCAAACACATTTTTATTTTTACTGAAATTTGTTTGTGAATTTATGGTGTCAGTCTGACTCAGACCAATCAGAGTAGTAGAGATACTCATATTAAGGATAAAAAAAGTCATTATTTTTGTCTTACAGTTTTCATGTTTTATTTGCATCATAAAGTCTAGAACATTCTAATGTATATATCAAAGTTTTTCCCAGTAAAAGTTGTATTTTTTTTTTTTACCTTTAAATATTGCTCAATCATCATTGTATAGTAAAATAAAATTTTGAGAATTATGAAATAGAATGAAATGTACCTTTTTCTTATTCTTTGAAGATATTATTTTGGCACATTGTTCATTTCTGTTATTGCCTGGCTTGTATATTGTACAGTTTATTCATCTCTGAAAAGCAACATGTTATAGTGAGAACACATTAGCAGATTCTTGTATGGCAAAGTGGCACAGTGCACTTAGGAATATGTAATGAATTAGACTTGGTGTTTTTACTTAAATCTATTGTTGGAACAGATATTCCAGTAACATCATATTTTAGTGACTTAGGCATTATTTAGAACATTATATTATGTAAATTACTAAAATAAAATGTCCAGATACAACTATAATTTAACTGCCTTTCTAACTAAGTTATAAGTAGTTTAAAAAAATTATTAATACTCTGAATATTAACTTTGCCAACTCACACAAGTGTCAATCATTTCTTCTGGATGAACATCTACTGTCGTTAACTTCAAGTGAATTGTTGCAGACTTGAAATAGAAAGTATGTTCTTCTGTTTGTTATAAACCTATATGTCAAATAAGAACAAACATGTTAGAAAATTGCTTTAAAAGTCATGGATAAATGTACACGTTTTCTGCCATATGTTGGGCAAAAGGTATTGTTATCTTAGTAAACAGAGAAGATAGGATACTGAAACTGTATGCTTGACCTTGCCATTATTTGTGCATTGTATTTACATTAGCAGACAGTGTAGATGCTATATTTTGTGAAGTTATACAAACTCAAAGGGAGAAATTGAAAGTGCATGTACATTACATGACTTCAAAATAAAATACTTAAAAGAGTTCTCAATCTTCCATTTAAGATAATTTAAAAATGTAAATTATAAACTGCATTCTGATGGAAATTTTTAAACTTGTATTGATTATAAAGTTGTTTTGATTATAATTAAATTTTAAATGTAATTTTGTAAAACATCATGACACTTAAAAGAACCAGGCTATACAGACTTGGATACATAAGTAAAAAGGTCAATGCTTTTAAACTAAGTTTACTTGAACAGTTTTGCTATGAGAGATAAAATAAAACAGTGGTACAGTACACAATTTTGTGATTATGAGAAATCCACTTGAAGTAAAAATGTGTTCTCAAGATGACTTGTATGGGTATTAAAACTTTAATTAAAATAAAGTACAGAGCAACGTCTTAACCTTATAAGGTAATCTTTAGGTTAAATTCAGAGTACAGAATTTTGTTTTTCAACAGTAAGTATACTATTTACTATCATGAGCCAATTTAGTTTATGGTGCATTAATTACTCATTTGAAGAATGATGTTACAGGTCCCTTGTTGACCTTTGATCTACTTCCTTAAATTGTTTAGTTCTATTTGAACTGATGGCTATGGTTATGCAGTATTACAACACCACAATTTACATTATAACAAGCTTCTGTGAATGTCAGTCTTAGATCACACATCTCAAACTTTTCACAGACATTCTGTTGGGAGTTTGTTTATCATTTAACTGGGTTGATAATCAGTTGACATCACAGTATATCAAAGAAGGGGATTAAATTAATACAAGTTTTCTTAATACTCCATATTTTCTTAGTGTTCTGGACATAAAGTTCAGCATTTTAATTTCACATAACTGATGTGAGTGCACCTGACAATAATTAGAGTTCATATTTCTGTATATTGGTGATAAACATGATTTATGTGGTTTCATGGCTCACATCTTCAGTGACATGTCATTGGTTTAATAAGTTCTTATTGTGAAATGTGAGTAACTCTCAGTTTATCATTCTAACTTAATCAGTGTGTTTATTTATGTTGGTAGTAATAAGTTTGTTGGTTTTAAAATATGAATGGTCTAATTTTAAAACTTAAAAGTAATTAACCAAAAAGGCTTGATTAGTTTTTATTCCTAAGATACGGTCACAAATTTAAGCTTTACTTTTCACAAAACAAACATGTTTTTCACTGTAGAAAGACTTTACAAATACAATTTGTGTGTTCATAAGAAGAGAACTGAATAATGTAAACTTCATTAAAAAATAATAAGTGTTTTTTATTGTTCCTATCTATTTACACATATACATTGATTAAATTTGATCCTAAGCACATATTAAACATATATTGTTATATTTACTAACTCTATTGTTTGAAACTAATTTGTAAGAAAAACTGCCTACATACACTGACATCTTTATTTAGTGCAAATATGAAAACAGAGCTTTCTTGAAGAGGAATGTGATTTAGATTTTATGTAAAGAAATATTATTAGTTTATTTTTCATATTTTTTAAACATTTAATTATAGTGCATAATATAGTTTACACCAACTTATATCCACTAACCTAAATATTGAGGATGTTTTATTTTTTTCACAATCCTGTTATGAAACGAAATGTACAGTCTTTGTAAATGCCAGACATTTTATCAGCAAGCATAAGACTTTTGAGTAAAAACAGAGTTTTTCTTACAAAAGTGTGTTTCATTTGTTATTACATTTTAAATGAGAGTTATGAAGAATAATTGCTTGAAATGATAGCCAAAGAATATTCTGAAAAATAACTTCAACTACTAAAATGTCTGCAAAGTTCTATAATAACATTACATTCACATGTCAAAATTTTACTCTAAAACTAAAAAGTTGACTTACTAGCTGGAGCTATGATAATGTCAGATTATGATGTTTGCTTAATATCACTATAATAGCTTGTTGTCTTTTAATCAGTTTTATTTTTTAAAAGCAAAAAAAGTTTGAAATGTTATTCTCATATGTAACTTTTTAGAATGATAGAGAATGCAACATGCAAAGAAGTTGAAATTTCAATGTTGGCTTTGTTCCCCATATTATGGCTTTTTGTTTCTTATAATGCAGAAAACACTGTTTTAATTTTATCATAATAATTGTTTACATGCTATAAAACTAATTAAATAAGTTGGAAATGAGAAGATATGTTGAAAGATAAGACAATGTTTTTAATATTTTTAGATTTTTTTTTAAAATTGTCCTAAACCCTTACTTAGGTGTTATGTATTATAATTTATTCTGGATGAATCTCTGATTTATTATGTATGTTAATGTATTAATATTTCAAATAACTGGAAATCTGAATTTAGAAGTTAATTAAATGTTAATATGTATCACATTTGTGGTATTTGCCAACAAGACTGATACACACAACTTCCCTTTTTAGCACATATATATAATATACACACATAAAAGCAATACAATTTATAATAATGGTTATTACAAATGGTTATTTATATACAAGAGTTTTATAAACTTACAAATAATACTGAGTTTTATATCTGATCTAGAACTGAATATTGTATTGATGATCCAGGTCCACGACGAGCAAATCAATTCTGTTATGATATTGTCACATCTTGCTTAAGCTAACTCTGTCTTTCTTAGCTAGCTTTACACCTTTACAAGCTGACTTTTGCCAACAAAGATATTTAATGTCTTTCTAAAAATACTGATGTCTGTAGTTAATTCACTGAAGTTTGAACAGTTTTTAATGTTTGAAATCTATAAATGTTCCTGGTCAGATTCTGTGGTTTTCTGAGTAATGGGCATTAATCACAATTGCAGCATCTGAGGCCTATAGCACATTGATTGCAGCTAACTAACCATAATCTTTTGTCTCCTGGCATGCTGATTTATAAACCTGTTTAGGAAATGATCTCAAAAATTCACTTGACATCTATACTGTAAGTCACTAGTATTACATGCACATCTAACACATTGTTGATTCTTACGCTCAAGAATCTTCTACAAATTTAGATAAAAGACAAGACATATGCAATACACAGCCAACAGTATACATCACAAGCAAAAAAGAAACTATACTGAAACAAGTGTAGGTGTTGAAATAAACATATAATGGTAAATTCATTACATGTTGAAAGCACAGCTTGATAAAGTACTAAATTTAAAGTATAAATTTTGGGAAATGTTTTTAGGTCTTTAGGCTTAGTGTAATTTTATCAAATTATTTTGAAATGATCAAATTAAAGATTATAAAAATTAATAAATGCTCATTTAACATGAAGCACTGATACTGTTGGACTAGCAGAGCATAAAGCACACATAACTGTCATCTTCATATTATAATAAGAAGCTTTTCTGTCCATTATTAATTTTTTTAGTTTTAATTTTTTCTTTGTGTTTTTTTACGATTACGTAATTTTTTATTGCAGGTTTTTTCGGTTACTGTCCAGTGGCTTTTGTGAAGTACTATCGTTTACTGTACCAAGAAAGGTTTGTTAATATTAGATTGATATGTTTTGAAACAACCAGTTTAATAAATATTAAACTGAATGGATTAGTATGTTTTGTTCATTTTTTAGTATTTTTAATTTAGGTGAATAGAATGTTCATCAATATTTTTGTATGTATCAGTTTTACAAATTTCATAAATTGTGTTTATGATTGTTTACTCTTTTGCTATAGTATCAAGCAGATTGTAAATAGTAGGCTTACTCTACAATGTAAAGAAATTACATTAGATAGTAAATTTAATAGGCTTATTTACTAAGTGTTAGACAAAATCTAACAACTCTAATGACTCCTGAATTGACTCATGAACAGCAAATAATAATAAATTAATTCTTTCATTCCAGTCTGTCTTGTTACTGAGACAGTAAGTCTGTATTATATTTTTCAAGGTAGAATGAACTCTTTCAATAACAACTGAGACATAAAGTTTATCCCTGATCAGACTGAATTTCTTTGGGCAAGTCAACAAAAGTGAAAAGAAAATTAATTAATCAAAGCCTTATAAATTTTTTTAGCCTGAAATGTTTTTGAAAGGGATAACTACAGGGAATCAAGTGGATATGCACATGATAGCCAAAAAATACTGGTTCTCTGATCAAATTTTTAGTAAAGACCCAACACAGTCAATAATTACATGACTGAAGGATTCTTTGAAAGCTTGGATGGGTTTCAAAGAGCAACATGAATTTTCTGACCAACTGACAGTTACTACAAGTTTTACGAAACTGAGAATCATCTTGCCTAATTTTTGGCCTAAAGAAATGTCTCATAATTTTGTCATATGTCTTAAAATGGCTTTCCAAGTATCAATATTTCAGAATGATATGTTTTGGGAACAACTGTTTGGTAAACTATAGCCTAGTCCTCTGAATCTTGCACATCTGATGATCTCCATTTCCTTTTAAGCACACCATGTTTGAAAAAATAACCATTTGGAACTTTTTCCAGTTTGTATTTCAGAAGTGCGTATTTAAATAGTGAAGAGATCAGGATATCATCTAAACCTGAAGATGACCTAGGAAAGTCAAACATTGTTCTCTCCTTATCAATAAGTGTTAATACCCATACCAGCTGTTTTGAGATAAATGTCTATTATTTGTTTTTTGCTTAATTTCTTAGCCTGAGCTTAAGTCACAGCACACAGGGAAAACACATTGGGATTCTCCTTAATGACATTATATTCAGATGAAACAATTATTGTCTTGCTAACCATTTTGGGTTTAGCAACAACTTTTCCTCTCACCAAATAGTTTCACAACAATAATGGTACACCCTTAATTGGTAGAGTAACTCTTACTCTAACCACAATTTGCCCCAAAACTATGTCTGATGCTGAGTATATGTTTTGAATAAAACAAAGCCACCATCAATACCTTGAGCAACAACAGACTCACTAGTGGCTGAACTTGAATCCAATGGCAGTATACTTTCTAACAGCAATGATTGAGTTGCCCCAGTATCATGTAGAATACAAATGGGTATGGGATAAGCAGTATCATGTTTCAAAGACACAGAACCAAGAGAAACAGAAGATCTAAATACCTCTCTGACTACATTAGCCTTTATATCAGTGGCTGAATCAACAACATTAGGTGATTTGGTGAAACTACATCCATATGATGGACACAAATGCACTTGTGTTTGCCTTCTTTTTTCTTTTTAAAACATCAACAGTTGGAAAGAACGTGACCAGGTTTTTATCAAAATGACAGAGAAGCATGATGGTTTTGAAATTTTATACTAACTGTCAGAATATTTTGAACTAGAGGAGGTGAATTTTTTAGAATGATACTCAACTTTAGTGAATTGAACAGATACAGGTTTTAGTTGAGATGGTAAGAATTTATTTTTATGTGTTAAAGTGTAATCATTGGAAAGAGTAGCTCCTGCTTGTTGTGTTTCAACTTTCTTTTCATCCAAGTAAGTTTTGAGGTCATCACTTTTACAATGTTTAAATTCCTCAGTTAGACATAATTGTCTTAGTTTGTTAAAACTATTGCCAATATGCATAGAATTACACCATTGATCAAAATAAACCTCTTTCACGGGAGAATTACATACAAGTTTAATTATCTTGATTGTGATAATGTCAGAACTATTGATGATGAGCCTCTGGTACTAACTTGTACCCTTTGAGAATAGCTCCTTTAACTTTATAATTTATACAGTATTCTAGAGAGAGAGTGGCATTGGCTTCTTTTACTTTATCAGTTAAAACACTAATAATAATGTTCATTTTTCAGTGGGCCATTCCATGGTTTGAGCAACCTTCTCAAAATGTTGGAAATATTTTCAGCTTCATTTTCAGTGAATGGTGGTTTTTTATCATATTGATTAAGTTCCAAGTTGTCATTCTGCCTTGGTTGATTGGAGTTGAGTCTAATTTCCATTTCCTTCAGCTTAATTTCTTTTTCATCTTCAATACAAGTTTTTTTTTACCTTGACACACTTATTTCTTTCTTTTAGCTTAATATGAGCTGTTTTTTTTTCTTCAATATGAGCTCTTTTAAGCTTGATTTGTTTTAGTTTTAGCTAAATATTTAACTCATCGTAGTCTCTAAGCTCTGAATGGCCAGTGGGAATACAAGAACATTCACATGGTATTTCCTCAGGCAGTAAATCATTATCAAATAATATTTCAGTAATATATTTTTTGGTTCATTTTTCTCAATGATTTTTAAACTTCTAGTTTTAAAATTTTGACAGTTTTAAGCAATTCACCTTCATTATATCTTTCTAGTTTGAGAAAGGGTGGTTTAAGAAAAACTTGTTGGCACTGATAAGTATAAATTGAATTATGATTTGATTTCCAATTTAGGTTAAGTTTTGTGTCTAATTTAGATCCAGGATGAGACCATAATTTATTACATAATGTATTAGAGCTTAAAATAACCTCAAACTGAGTTAAATGATAACTTAGATTTAAAAGTTAAATAAATATAGATATGTATCCAGTTTATGAGAGTTACCAACAAGATTGATATACACTGTTTTCTTTTTAATGTTAATATATTTTAATATACAAGTAATAACACAATTTACAATAATAGTATTACAAGTAATGATCTATGTACAAATGCTTTACAAACTTATAAACAGTACTGAGTCTTCTAACTGATCTTGAACTTCCTTAATGTCTTATCAAGGGTTTGTGATGAATGAATTATTTTTGAGTTGATGTAGTTACAAATCACTTAACAGAGAGCTAACTAGCTCTGTGTTCTTCTTTCTTTGGTGGCTACATCCTGAGTTATTACTGCTGTAGTTAGGTACTGTTTTCATAAAAATACTAATGTCTGACATGAATGCACTGATGTTAAATGGTTTTTAATGTTTGAAATCTGTAAATATTTCTGGTAAGGTATCTGAAGTTCCTGATCAATAAGTGTTATATAAATTAGTTATTGCTTCCAAGGTTTATAGTATCTCATCTATAACAAACCAATAACATATACTGTCTCTTAGTACATTATGTTGGTGATATTTAGACATGAGGAGAGTTTCTTGAAATTTCAGTTTGTATAATAATACAGGCAATACAGCAGTGTTTACGTACACACATATATTGATTCTTACACTCGAGAAGTTTTTTACAGCTTTAGTGAACATTTAATAGTACAAGTTATGTAAATTTATAAATATATCAGGTCATCCCTTAAGTAATGTCTGATTTTAGGTTCAAAAAAAGAGAAAAGATTTCAAATGCTTCAATCTTATTCAATCAATAATGTATGTTCCATTATTATTAATTACTTCCTGACAATGATTTGCAAGCTTCTGAATGCCACTTCTATAAAATTCTTGGGGTTTGGAGGAAAAGAATGTAGAGAGGGTAGTTTTAATGCCTTCATGTGTTCCAAGCTCTTTTCCATCAAGATAGTTTTGCAAACTTCGGAAGAGATGATAATCTGATGGGACAAGGTCTGGAGAAAAAGGAGGATCTGGAAGTTTTTCCCATTCTGGCTCTTCAGTCTTTGCAGATGTGATCCTTGCTGTATGGAGCCATGCATTATCCTGGTGTAACACAATACCTTTACGATTGATCAAAGCACGCCTCTTTTCTTTCAGTGCAATATTCAAGTGCTCTATATGTTGACAATAGAAGTCTGATGTAATTGTTACATTGAGTGGCAGCAATTCAAAGTGGATTACATCAACAATATCCCACCAAATGCTTAAAAAGACTTTCCTAGGGTGGAGGTCCATTTGGGGTTGTGCTTTAGCCAGTGTATGTGTACTGAGCCATTGTCTCAGTGCTTAACATTTTTGTAAAATATCCATTTTTTATCTTCAGTCACTAACCTGTCCAAAAAAGGTGAGTTACATTCATGAGAGTGCAAATGTCCACTCTTTTTCTAAGGTTGGCTTCTGTCAAATCATGGGGGACCCATTTTTTTTCCAAGTTTTGACACCTTTTCAGGCTGTTGCAGATGATGGTGAACTGTTGAATGGGTTGAATTAAGCTTCTGTGTTAGTTCTTCAACTGTTACAGCACAATCTTCATCAAGTGCAGGCAGCAGTAAGTCATCATTAAACTCGCAGGATGACCTGAACATAGCACATCACTTGAACTGTAGTCACCTTATCTAAACTTCTGAAACCACCTTCGATATTTTTTTCATTGAGAGACTCTGCACCATAAACACCTTGAATGTTTCTTGTAGGTTTTGCTGCACTATTACCTTTTTTAAACTCATAAAGCATTATATGCCTAATGAGCTCCTTAGACACATCCATCTTAATTAGGGTTTAATTGATTAATGACATGAAAAAGTGGAGTTGGGTTAGTTTCTTTTACTTGTCTGAACATTTTTTTACATGTCCTATTACATATTTTAATAATTAAAATCTTCTACAAAGACATAAATGATGATGCACTTTCTGTATTAAATTTTCAAATATTACTTATGGGATGACCTGATAAATTTAACTTAAACTTTGATACTAAAATAATTATATTATAGAAAATCCATCATAATGTTTAAATCTGTTTTAAATGTATTTAAGTTGATTTAAAAATTAATATGATATTTTATGAATACTTGCTGTCATTATTCTAGTGGTTATTTGTACCTTAAGCATAATAAAGTACTGTAACAGAACATGTAAGCAGAAAGTTGGACTGAAGGTTTTATATGAGTATATATTTGTAATCTTTACACTATTTTTAATGCAATGATTTTTTTTACAGACCATCACTTAGAAATGAATATTTAAACTGAGCTACTAATAATAAGATAAATTATGTTCTTTTTATCTTCTTTTTTTCATAGTCGGATAAATTCCAGGATGATCTATATCCACTTACTTTGGCTGACATGCCAGCCATCTCTGCTGAAGAATGGGCTGAAGGAAAGGATGCAGAACCATTACTGGTGAGTTGGTTGTAGCTTCGCATTTAGGCTAGTTAAAAAATGTAGCTGTTATTGCTGAGCTAATTTTAATATGAAATATTAAAGCAAGTTGACTGTGTTCAGCAGTTTGATAAACTGTGTTTCTCAGTATGAATTTTTTTTGTTGAGATGCAATTTATAAAATATATTAGGTAAACAATCCAATAATATTTTTTCATGGTGATTATTTTATTTTTTGTATAATTAGGAAAGTTCTTTACAGGTTAAATTGATTGATTGATTGATTTAGTGTTTTATGGCACAAAGCAGCGAGGTACAGGTTAAAGACAGTGTCATTCAAAATTTAATTTGTTGACAAAGAACTAATAATGGATGGGTGTAGCAAAATATATAAAGTCCTTATTTTGTATCTGTGTATAAAGAAATTTTTGTGGTGGTTTCTTTATTTATCAGTTGAAATATCATTCACTGGATTTTAAGGTAATTTTTAATAATTATGCCACTTTTTGAATTGTAATTTTCTAAGATAATAAAAATGCAAATTTAATATATAATCTTTAGTGTGACTTTTGTCATACATATGCAGGTTAGTGTTGTTTTTGTAAGTTGCAAAATAATCAAAGGTTTTTATTTAGTCTAATTTTTACCCTGTTTGTCTTTATAACTTAGTTTACAATTTGTAATCCTTAGTCATTGTAAATATGCAGTTTATTCTTTATTATTATGATATACTACTTTAGGTCTGCCTGAAAGATGGTTGTGTTCCCACCCAAAAACAAAAGTTAAAGGTAACAAAAAAGTCCAATATTCTTGATAAAATGGCATCTAAAAAGGGTGAGGCATCAAGTGAGCCTACTTTTGTTAAACCTGTAAGTTATTAATGTAAAGCTGTTGTTTTTTGTTAACCTACATCTACATCTTTTAAATTTGTAAAACATTTATTGTAAAGCTTTCTTTTTTGACAGTTATTAACCTAATTATTTTAAATTTGTTAAATGTTTAGTGATAAGCTGCCTTTTGTGACAACTGCAAACCTGCTACTATTAAACCTGTAAGATGTTTAATTTAAAGTTGTCTTTTGTGATAACTGTTAACCTACATTGTTTAAACTTGTAAAGTGTTTAAGGTAAAGCATTCTTTTGTGACAATTGTGAACTTAGTTCTCTTAAATCTGCAAGTTATTTTAACCCTCCTGCTATAGGTAGGTCAAAGTGTGCATATCCTGAGAGAGTTAAATTTAAAATATGCTAAACTATTTTATTATCAATGTATACAAATAAAGTGGCATAATAAATCAAATTTTAATATTATGTAAGTTTTACATTCTTTATGTTATAAGTAAATTTAAAAAAAATCTCAATGTCCTATAGTATGAAAATTATGATATTTCTCTCTCTTCTCACTCGTCTCTGAAGAATGAAATTTAATCAAAATTATTTATTATGATACTTATATTACTAAGTAAAGTCTACTTTTTATAGCCTTTAATCTTATTTGATTATGTAATCTTAAACTAAAAAAATCAGACCCATTTGTCACATTCCTTCTCACAAATTTACAATAATTCTGTTTATTGGTTTATGCTGTATCATTTATAACCAATAGAAAGGCAAAGTTTTAATGTATCAAATGATATATCAATATCAGTAAAGAGTATCATCTACTTTGTTTTCAGTTTGAACGTTTCTTTTGTTGTGTTCAGATTAAGAAACTGAATTATTTTTAAGTCTCTTATGGCATAGCTAGAAAACCAGTTAAATTAAGATAATTATAGAACATTTTTTTGTACATGTTATTATTCTGTGTTTTTAGGTTAGATGTACTATTTAAGTAAATAAAACTTTAATGAACTAGTATCTTTAATACAAGAAAGTAGGCTGAAATTTCACTGGAAACCAATAACAAAAAACAAGAGGTCAAAGATTAATACTATGTTTGTTGTTTATTTATTAATAAAAAGTATCTACAGTATAAAAATTAAAAACTAGATTAGGTTATATTAAGTCAGGTAATGAAAACATTTCTTCATGAGGTGTGCATGCAAGTAATTTGTATGTTAATGTGAATTATGTGTTTACTGGGTGATTTAAAACTCATGGTGGGATTTAATAATGTTAACTAATGTTAGACATGCTTCAAAGAGCAATAAAACAGTTGTAGTTTTCTTTACAATGTGCAGTCATTCTAGTCAGTCATAGATTTATTTCAGATTTTTTTATGGTATTATGGTGGTTACAAGGTTGATAAAGTTGAAAGAGTACATATAAAGTTAGGGTAGAGAAAATAATAAAGTTTTAATAAAAAATAATTTTAATATGTATTTAGGAGGTTCTTAAGGTAAAATATTTTTAATATTAACTTAAATCATTTTGCACTCAAAGCAGTCAAAACTCTGACTCCATTATCCATGAACATATGTTTAGTAAAGGTACTCAATTAAAGAATCAAATTTTTACATACAAAAGATTTGTGACAAAGTGAAAGATACTTTGTGACAGATACTCTGTGGTTACAAGGTTGTTCACATTTACAAACCCCATGAAGAAAGAGTTACTGTAAAACTGTCATTAATAACATTTGTGAACCTGGGTCTGTTAAACCTGTAAGTTGTTTACTATGAAGCTGTCTTTTATGACAGTTGTGAACTTGCTTCTGTTAAACTTGGAAGTTGTTTTCCATGATAGTTGTGAATCTGCTTCTGTTAAACCCTCCGTCACACTAAACATGCTCGCCTTTTCAGCTGTGGAGGCATTATAATGTGACAGTAAATCCCACTGTTCATTGGTGAAAGAGTAGCCCAAGAGTCGAAGGTGGGTGGTGATGACTAGCTGCCATCCCTCTAGTCTTACACTGCAAAATTAGCCCTCATGTAGCTTTGCATGATATTCAAAACAAGCCAATCTGTTAAACCTGTAAGATGTTTAATATGAAGCTATTTTCTGTGACAGCTGTGAACATTAATTTGTTAAATCTGTAAATTGTTTTCTGTGAAGCTATTTTCTGTGACAGTTGTGAACGCTACTTTGTTAAACTTCTAAGTTGTTTTCTGTAACAGTTGTTAATATGCTTCTTTTAAACCTGTAAGTTGTTTAATGTGAAGCTATCTTCTATGATGTGTGATTTGATTATACCAAAGAAGCTTGTTCTTTTATAACCTTGATGGTTTTTGCCAAGTTAAGTTACATTAAGACAGTAGTGTGGTCAGGAAGAAGCAGGTTTTTATTATTATTTGATAGTGTTAGATATTTGATAATTTAAATAGTGTAGTTGCTGAAAATTAAATGGATGTGTACTTTTATTTGTAAACTGAAGTATAACTTAATTCTCTATACAGGCTTGATCATTTTGGCCAGCCTGACAATAATCACATAATCATGAAACAACATATATTACAGCTTTAATATAGTAAGTCTGTCTTCAGGAGATTTGATAAGCTTTCAGTACACTTTACAACTCTTTTGTACACACAAAATTAAATTTTAAGATTGATAATAAAGACTTGTTTGTGAATATATGGAATCAGAGTATGACTGTGGCTCTGACTGGTAATATAGTGCAATGTGATTTTTATGTTAGAATTAAAAAACGTTCTATCATTTTTACAAATTTCAAATTTCATTTGTATAATCCATAAATGAATATCAGTTTTTCCAATCAAACTATATTTTGTTATTTTCTCTATCCTAACACTGTATACAGGCTCTGTCTGTTTGTGAAATTACAACAAGATGTGCTCATGAGACATTTTTGTGCTGTGAAGTATGTTTTTAATTTAATTTGTTTATGTACCTTAAGTTTTAGACTTTTAACTTTCAGTTATTTTATAATTGGATAAAAAGTACATATAAAATACAATAAATTTAGTACTTACATATGGACCTTGTACTTATTTGCTGTTGAAGTTTAGATGAAAGTTAATCTGGTTTTTTGTAGAAGTGTTGTTAGTACTTTACTTAGTTTTAGTCATTTTAAATATGCAATTTAGAACACAAAATATTAACATACAACAAAACTCTCCTAAGACTATGATGTAACTGGCATTTTAAGTATGTCATAAATAATCTCATCAATAACAAAATATGAAATGGATGCAGAACTAATCATAATAACAAGCTAACCTTACAGGAAAACAGTAAATTAGAATAATTTCTTTATATTGGTTATAAATAATCCAATAGCTTATGGTAAAAAAAAAGAACTTCACATTTTTAAAGGCAGCATGAGCTAGGAGGGTGTGTATGTGGTATGTGAGTTTCAGTAAATGGCACATAACTCATTAAAGCAAGAAGAATAGATGCTTGTAAGTTGTCATTTTATTTCAGAAATTTAAAGTGTGTAAGTGTGATATTTCTTGGAAACTTAAAATATTATATTTAGTTGCTCTCTTCTGAGATCTATAATCATGTGACAATTTTTAACTACAGGAAAAGAATTTAGAAGATTTGATAAATGAATTAAAAACTCTTCAGGCTACTGCTCTTCAGCATGAGAAGCGAATCAAGGAGCTGGAAAATAAAGTTGAGTCTTCGTGTCATGCTTTATCTGAGCACACACAGATTTTAAACAACTATGAAGATACTATTGATCTTTTAGTTGATGAGGTCTAATGTCCTTTTCTTTTACTGTGTTTCAAATATAACCTTTGTGCCTAGACAGTACATAAATTCATCAGGATAAAAACAGTCAGAAGACAAGAGGAAAAGTGATGGTTTCGTTTTTGATGAAAGAGATTGATTTTATTATTTATTTTCAAGCAAGAAAAAAGAACACAACATTTTTAACATATATTATTTTGTAAAGCAAGATCATTAAATAAGAAATTTAAAGCATACAAGGAGACTATATTAGCAGAAATAGGCAAGATTACAATTTTAAAGTAGCCTATAATATGTTGATATACAATTATTTTGTATAGTTTCTTTATATGTGGTTTATAATCTGATGTGCATGTTGTATGTTTTATACATGATAAAAGCTTCTATAACTTGTCAAAAAATTATTTTCTACTATTTAAACTAGTTGTTTTCTTAGTTAAGTTAGTGTAACCTATTTTTACCATATAGTTCAAAATAACCCTCAAGATATTTTTTCAGCTGTCGTTAAGATAGGTTCTGCCATTATACTGTAAATTGTATGAGAAATAAGATGCATATAACAATGGAATTGGAATAAAAGCCTGGTATAATTTAAGTAATAATCAAGAAACTGGAAACTGAGATAAGAGAACTTGCCTTATTATCTGTGAACTGGGATTTATAGCACATTGGATATAGTAGCTTAGAAGGGGTTTGTTAACATTCAACACACCTTAGTAGCCAAATAATCTTGTGGCCCATGAGGAACTATTGGATGTAGATAAAGTTATACTTCTGAAGTATTTTAATGAAGCCTAGTCGTGCTTTTTTTGTTGTGTTTTTGTTTCATTGCTTCAGAAACATTGTAGGATCATTATTTCCTTAATGACTTTAGAATACAAATATACTTGTGTTCTAATGTGACCCACTTCAAAATCTCTTTTGGCCTGCTGGTGCTCTTGATTTCAACTTGCTTATTAATAGTTTTTCTGTATTCCAATTTTTACACTATGTAATAGTATTATAGGTTATGCAGTACTTGTCTTTGTGTTTGTTGTTTTAACGCTCTTCAAGACAGTGAAGTGTAGGGATGACATATAATCTTCTGTACTGGCAAATCATGTTTGATTGCACAGATGTAGGAATTTTATCTTTTTGACTTTTGGATATTTACATTTTTTTATTTATGTTTCAGCTGTTGCATTATTTTTACTCCATGCAAGCCCAGAAAGGGCAAAGTTATAAATATTTCTTTTTATAGGAGGGATGTCCACTTCTGTTGTTTAATGATTCAAATACTAAACAATTTTCTTTTACATATTTTCAAATCGTCTAACAGGGCATGAGTTTTTCTTTAGATGTGTTTTAATGTTTCTTACTTTTTATCTAAATAAATTTCATATGTAAACAGATTAAAATTTGATTTTCTTTAAATATAATTAGAATGAAACTAAAACTGTTCCAGTTAATATACAGAGGAGGGAAAAAAACAGGCCTATGCTAATTACCAATCTTAGTCATCTTTGCTCTTATTTTATATGACTATATTTCTGCATAGAGTCTTGTTTATATTTTAGGAAAAATTTAATGTATTTATACATTTTATTAAAATACTTTAAAAGTTATGATGCATGTTACAGTTTCTGTAAACATTATAATAATATCATCCATGCTATTCTTTGGAAATTTTTTTTTCTCATATGACATGAAGATATAAGTACAATACTTAAACCCATACATACACCAACCTTCAGTTGTGATATTTCTTTGTTAAAAATAGTGTTATTCCTCTTTTTCTATTTCTATTAAGTTCTTGAAACCTCTAGATATGTTTTAGCTATATTTCCACTGTAGAGCAGATCCTAGCAAATGTGAAGATTCATCATTCAGGCTGACCATACATACACATCTTTACCAAAGCTTAAACTCATTATTTTCTCTATAAATTCAAGATTATCCTTCAAAGCAATTTTATTTTAAAGGAATTCCCTTTGACTGTTACTCAGATACCTGTACAGCTTTCATTGTAACAGCCAATATCTGATCAGACAATCTTCATTCTACATTTTAGACATTTTATATAAAATCTGATCATGATTTATTGATAAATCTTGTGAACTATGTTCTCTTTTTACAGTTTAAGTAAGTAGCTGTTTAACTCTTTCCTTTGTGTAGTTGGAGCTTTACTGAGCTGAGTGGATGTTGTTTTATCATAGGGAATTTTATAACTTTGTTTTCATGATCCTCTCTGTTAAGAATCACAATTTTGTCTTGATTTTGGATTAAGTTGTAAGATTTGTCATTCATTATACATTGACTTGTGTTTTAACATTATTGGAAGTTATAATCAAAGATGGGTAACTGCAAATGCTTAGATCTCTCAATAATATTTAAAATGGCAACAAAAAAATTCCAAAAGTTCAGTTTCTTGGATGGGAAGGCAAATTTCAGACCTCTGGCAAGTACGTGTTTTTCATCATAATTTATCATATAATTTGATAAAATATATATTATCTCATCATATTTATTATTGAAAGCATTTTCTCAAGTGTTCTTCCATTAGTAAAGTGTTTTAAGGTGGGTTAAGTGTGTTTTAACATTAACCTTGCAGAAATTCAAGATATTTCTTAAGGTTACAGTTTCATTTAATTTTACAAGCAACTGCTTGTTTTTTAGAAGTTGTAATTTGATTTCTGCTGACAGAAGCTTATTTAGGACTTTCCTGTACTGTCAAAAATGTTTGCTTGTTTTAATGTATACAATTTTGGAACAACCATTAACACTTGACAATTAGTTAAAGATTCCTCATGCAGTGTTTTATGTATTCAATATATATTCTTTCACATCAAACAGTTTCCACAAATTTCCATATGTCATTTGAATAATCAGTAGCATCCTAGAGACACTAACAGTATGGTTCAATTTTGGTTTCAACTTATTTATAAGTAGTTTCTTTGATCCATAATTTTAGTTCAATCGTAGCAAATCTATTTTAAAATTTCCCATTTTCACTGGTTTGTTACATTTTATAACAGTATGGTACATTCTGATTGATCCATCTTTGTTTGAATGTGTTGTAACATGCCGATGAATAAATTCAAATGTACTACCAGTGTACAGGCTTTAACATCAGTATTGGTAGATCGAGTTTTAGTGCGTGAGATATACAACTTTTATCCCTGAAAAGAAAGTAGTACTATAAATTTCTTTAAAGTCTTTAATATGCAGGTAGATTTGACTTGTTTTGTTTAGCTTGTTAAATTTCAAAGTTGCTGCTTAATTTTTAACCTGTGTAAATAAAATGGAACCAAATTGATTGGTGTAACTATTAGAACTGTTAACATTTAAAGTTTTCCTTTCAATATATACATATGTATATATTTTTTTCTGCATTGAATCACTTGATTTTGTCATACTGTTCCTTAAATGTGTCCTTTGTTGAGCCAAAAGTAAGTTGGCAGCAGATGCCTACTATAGAGTCCATTAATTCAGTATCAGGGGATGGTAAGTACAGATAATTGTTGTGTAGCTTTGTGCAAATTTTCAAATAAAGTAGACCAAATACTCTGTATTAAAAATAATTAAAGAATGTTGATGGTACTTTAGATAAAGGTTAAATAGATTTCAGATTTCATTCTTATTTCAGATCTGTAATCTCCACAGGATTCTAACTGTAAACTCATTTTTTATATTGGTATAAAACTGTAAAGAGTAAAAAGATGACAAAATTTAATAAAACAATTGCTATAATGTGTATGCATTCTTAGAGTTATGCTTAATAGTAAGCATAACTGTAAGACTGTCTTGTTACAATTACAGTTACTCATGCTTTACCAGATTAGAAAAGGCATTTAGATTGTAAAGAATGGCTTATGTGAATGGTTTTCCAACCACTACCATGTTTGTTGTGTCCCACTCAACCTGGGATCAGTTCTGGATTGAGTGAAATGTTATTAGCAATGGGTAGTGAACATAGTGTGATTGAAGTACTATTATAAACTTTTCTAATTCTTGAAAATCCTAAAGGGATTTGACAAAGAACTTAAGAGTTGAAAGAAAGGACTACTACAATGGTGTTATGGAAAGCATGACTAATTAAAATTTAATACAATAAGCATTATTGCTGAAAAGTAAATTAATTTATTGTTGAAATAAAGTGCAGTATAGTTTTCTCGTGTGTGGCTTTTCAAGACTTTTTTATATTATTATAATTTATGTTTGTAAAGAAAGTACTTTTTTATCATTTTTATATATAAACTTATTTAAATTAAATTTTAAAATCACCCTCTCTGATGTAATTTATGAATTTAGAACAGTTTATGTAAAAATTTATTCCAAATAAAGGAGAGTAATATCAAGTATGTTTAACATTCCATTGTTTTACTTTAATGAGAATTAGTGTTTGGTTATTTTTAAGAGGATTTAGTTGACCTTTAATAACTTTTATAGAATCAACTCTGATAACATAAAGTAAAAAATATATATATTAAAAGACCTTTTCTACTTCTTTAACATTGATATCATGAATTTAGCAGTTTGATGTGTAAGTTTAGAAGAAATAGCTTTGCAACTTTTCTTGGTTAAGAGTTAACCATCTTACTGTGATGTAAAATACATTATGTGATAAAGTGATAATAAACTTTCTTCTATAAATGTACGTGGTTCTATCCTAAATTTTAGTGTTTGGTATTTCACTTTAGAGATGAAACTGATCAGACCAAAATGTGTGTGAATGTAATTTATTTTTCTCTTACAGTTGAAAACATTTTATGTAAGTTATAATGGTCTAGAAGTATAAATGATTAAATTTGCAATATTTATGTAAAATATGATTAATAGTAATTTGATTCCAGAAAAAAATTATTTAAAAACATTTGTCATATTAACAAGTGTTTTGGGAAAAATCTATTACATAAGAAGAAATACAACATTAAGATATAATTTTGAGATTTTCAAGGTACAAAATAATTTTGTTTTATAAATTTTAGTAATTGATAAAAGTGGACATATAGATACATTTTCATATTTTTTGTGAGCCAAACATGATCAACTCTGTGTAGCAGAGGTATGCACTCTACTGAGTGACATTCTGGTTTAGAATATTGATTTTAGTTTCTAAAAATTGTCACATAAATATTAAAGCTTCATGGAAACATTTTTATGATATTTCAATCTGTGGTTATTAACTACCCTTTGGTTGACTTATATTGGAGTGAACAGACTTCACAAAGATAACAGTGTTTTAAAGAAAACCTCAAATACAATGAAATAAATACTCTTCATTTTTTACAACCAAAATTATGATTCATTATAGGAAATAAAGAATATTTTTGTGAAATTATATTTTTAATAAAAAATGTAATTTAATTTTTTATTATTACTCTTCATTACCAAAAAAGTCATAATTGACTTTCTTATATTTTTTATCATATTAATATTTCAAACAATTTTTAGTTACTAAGTCAATATTTAATCCAATATTTCAGCTGTTTTAGAAATAATGGTACATTTGTATTTTCAGTGGTTTTGAAAAATACTTTAGATAAACTTTAAGTATTATCACGGGATCTTATTTGTTCACTTTATTAAAATTTTGAACTTTTTTTTAAATGGTTACAACTCATTCCAAGTATTAATCTTTATTATCTATGCAAAACATTTTAACAACTAGATATTGGTTATGCAAATATAGTTCATTGGTGCTGAATGAGTCAGTTTATGATATATTTTGTATGTTCAGGGATAATTATTCCAAAAATGTATGCTTTTTTTGCTGTGATAAAAAATGAAATGTGCAGTTTGTATGTCACAACACAATAAAAAGAAAGAGAGGCATATGTTGTTTTATCATAATTTTTCATAATGCAAGCTTCCCAAAGACTTTTTTTGTCAAAATACAGAACAGTTTACAGTGATAAAATACAACAATTTAGGACATAGGATAACTGTATTTTCAAACTAAAAATAGTAAACTAAATCTTGCCAGAAGTATGGTCAGATATATTTGTATCACCTTAATAAAAAAAAAGTTTCATTATTTTAAACACTGTAAAGTTACTATACTTTTCTATCTATTAGATTTAGTATTATACCATACAAAGTCAGTGTGATATGTTTTTAACATTATATACAGAATAATGAAAAATTACAAAAACAAACTACAAAGCATATAAAGTGTATTGCATCTCAAGTCTTTAGCAAATACTTGAATTTTACAAAGGGTTACAGAACTGCTTGAAGCTTGCTCACAATATCAGAAACAAATTTATCTAACTCAGTTAATATTCAAAGTTATCTAGAATAATAAAAAAAACATTTCAAAATTATTTACTTTCAGTATTATGTTCTTATCAAAATCCTTCATACAGAATTCATTTTTTTTATCTAATTCTGAAATTATAAATACTGCAAGTAGTAATTTCTTACCTTAAAAAGAGTCTTTTAGATGTGGAGTAAAAAAAAATCAAAAGCTTAATCGAAAAATAACAGTCATGTAGGAAGTTGTTTTTTTAAAATACTGATAAATTTATAAGTTTAGCAAGATTTTGTCTCAAAAAAATTATTTCCAGTTGCAAGCCTGCTACCCATAATCATGTTTTCTAGAAACTGAAGTGATTATGACTGCAGCCCTCTGTAAGCATAAAGTAAAACACATTTTGTTACAGATAAACAAGTAATTAGCATTTTCCTGGCATATCTAAGATACACCATTTATGTAAAAGCTTTCTCTTACAAATGTCTTTTTCTTTGTTTTCTGATATTCTTCTAGATCTTTTTATGTCTTAGAGCGGATAACAGATACTGTCCAGTCTCTCTTTTTTCAAAATTTCTATTTTTCATAGCTTTTGCAATTTGATCAGCTGCTATCAGTGATTATTGCATGTTTCCATCTCTTTTGTTTCTCTAATCCAGGATAGACTCCTTGCTAGCATTACATTTTGCCACTTCTTGTTTCTTCCTTTAATTATCTTTGTTTTTAACCATCCAACTTCTCCAATTTGATTTATTTTTTCTTTTGCATTCCTAATGATGAGCAGATACTCCCTGAACAGCTAGTTGCTTCCCCTTACATATGTTTGTTTGGTCAGCTTGTCCTCTTTTGGACCTGAGGTGATCTTTTGTATGGTGATGTCAAATTATGATTTCTAGTGCAAAGTGTGTTCTTTCTTGTCCTTATTTTAAAAGTGAATGCTTTACGTCTGCATTGCCATGGCTAAAATGTAGACAAGATTTGACCAGCTTTGTGTAGAACCTTGTATTTTGGCAGGTTTATTGTTGCTTATATAGTGTTAAATACTCTGTTCCAGTGCACATCAATTCTGCTGTAGGTCATCTCTTATGCAGTGCTGTTCTCCGCATGCTAAAGCTTCCACTGATCTTTCATCAGAGATAACATGTATCATTGATATCATAACTTCACTCCATCTCTTTCTCTTGAAGAAGTGGATGCAAGTTGAACAAATTCTTTGGGAGGTTGTCCAGCAGTGGGCTTTTTTCAAGTGAATACTCTGTAGCATACACACAAAGTATTTTCTTGCATTTAGTGGTGAGAAGTTCTGTTGATCAGGCTTTAGCCTATTTAGAGCTTTCATCGCATATTCACTTACCTTTATATCTTTTAATAAAAGCTGATTGTTGAAGTCATTGTAATATACCTGTAACAGATCCTTTTCTCTCATCAGTGGTACCTGGTTTCAGGAATCTTAGGATAAATTTTCAAAACAATTAATTCAGCTAATCATGCAGCTTTGGAACAGCTTAAGGAAGCACTTTAATAGTTAGCCCCTAGCATTATTATTTGCACTTCATGTTTGTGTGCTCATCAGTTTACATATTCTGTTGTTTTGAGTTCCATTCCAGTTTTATTTTTCCATGTTTGCCTAGGAGGATCTGTTGTAAAGTGCTTCTTGGTGGAAGGCCTCTTACTAATGATGGGCTCAATGTAAGCCATTGACTAGTAACATGTCTCAAAGAGAGTTAGATTTATGTCAAACTTCAATTTTACTCTTTGAAATTTTTAAGTCCTACATAGTTGCTTCTTGAAAGAGAGGAATAATTCAACTGCTAATTATTCATGTCCTGATCCATAGGGTTTAAATCTCTCTAAAGATGAGGGCATAATGAATTTTGCATTATATGAAAGGAAGCAGTCTTGTAAAATCATCACCTTGCAACTCACCATGTACTGCTTTCCACATTGTCTTATTCACATTTGGGCCATCATTAGATAGATTTATCAATCTATCCAATGGAATTACAGTTCCCAAAGAAACTATAACATAGTGTGAACGACTTTACTATGCCCAAAATGTAAAGCAATCAGAAATTTATAAACAACTTGCACTCAGACTTTGACAAATACCTGAGTAAAATGTCCATTTCTTTTACATTTTGTAATGTTCTCTCATCATGTGGAACAGTAAACCTTGTACTGCTTTGGTAGCGATCATTTACTATTTTATTGATGTAAGACCCACATCCATCATCTACGGCACATAAAGATTTGAATGAAGCAATACTGAATTCTTCTGTTAGGGACATACAAATATCTTTGAAAACAACTGTCCGATATTATCATATGTTCAAAAAGGAGTGTCTTTCCTGGAAGTAAACGTTGCCTACAATATTTCTGCTTCTTGTATCTACTATGTCAAAGTGTTTAGCTTTATTTTAGGTGAAATATTGCATACAGACACAACTGACTTAATTTAAGAATGAGTCAGAATAAAGAGTAAAAAAACAGTTGTGCTAACCTCAAAGTGGGAACTGTATGGTCAAAACAGATGTTAGAGATCTTGATGTGACCAGCTTCTTTGCTGTGCTTACATATCTGTAATATCACTGTTGTTAAAAAAGAAAGTTATGTAGCAGTTATACATTTTATTATCACTTTTTTTTTTTTTTTACATCATAACCCCATTTGGATCTTTCTGTGTTAACCAGGTATTGTTCCACTTTGTTTCACAAGGCATATTTGAAATACAATCTGACTGAACTCCATTTGTAACAGCTTTCTACTTTTTGCCATTCAAATCAAAAGTTACTTCTGATAAAACTTTATGGTAGTGTATTAGAGACATTTTGAGTAAAACCCCAGAGGATACTTTGATTAAATATGTTGCAAAAATGCCTGAAAGACTACTTGTAGTTATTAAAGCAAAAGAGGGACATGCAAAATATTAAATGTTAGCTGAATTTGAGCACTTCCACCAGGTTTATGTTGTAATAAATGTGAAGATTAATGAAATATTAAAGTTTCACCCGTGATTTGGTTTCCTTTGTTCTTTGAAAATAGTCTGAAATCTAATGTTTGACTTTGTCCTAACACTTTTGTACAGTATTGTATGTTACCCAGCATACATTTTTGAAACTAGCCTATAGTACAAATGAGATAACTAGAGAAAACAAAATTACAATCAGGTGAATGGAACAAAAATGCAAGTAAAGGAAAAAGGCAGTCAAATAAAGAAACGAGAAACTAACAAAAACAGGATAAAAATATCATTTGAACACAGGCAGTGCTGAGGAAAGAATGTGTTTCCAATCAGGTGTTAATGTTGATCAGCATTACACTGCAAAGAAGTTGGTCGTCCTACTGGTGGAAGACTACATTATAATGATTACAGTATATTTTTATTAAAATTAGATTATATAACTTCATGCTCTTTTTATAAAACTGTTTTATTACTATTTGAAAAGAAACAAAATTATATGTGGCTAAAAATGCATAGACTTAATGGGTAAGCTTGGTTTTTTGTACTGGTGCTGTGTCCCAATGAATATGGACAAGTGTTTCTAGAAACAGTGTGAATGGTTCATACTTGTAACCAGCTCAAGGACTATTTATAAATTATATATGTGATTGCAGTAAGGTGGAAAGAAGTGCATCAAGGCAGATTGTGTTGACTCTTATCATGTAAGATTAATGGATTACTTGAATGTTATCAGTTAATGAGGCCAACAATTCTAAACTGTATAATTTTTTTTTATTCATGATTAATTTCATTATGGCTATACTTTCATTAAAGTAATGAAATATTTTGGAGAAGTTATTTTAGAAATATAATTATTAACACCATTAATAGCACAATCTTACATACTCACTTGTTTGAAAATAATAATTACTATTTAAATAACAATAACTAATACCTGTCGATAAACAATAAGTTACCTGAAACAAATACTATCTAAATTCCTTTTACGTACATGATTAATGTTGTTTGCAGTTAAATATTTCTTACATTTCTCCATAAATGAAGATGTCTGTTTGTCTTATTACATTTGTCATGTAAAAATCACAAATGCATCTAAATGAATTTCTCAATTCATCAGATAGTAATGAGGTATGCATAAGTTAGGTTTTCTCAAAATGAACTGGTTGAGCTTTATGGAACGACTTGCAATTGACTCTTGGTCTTTTCCATTGTCACTGCATTTAATAGTCTACCTGAAAAAAGCTGAAGAAAATATAAAATATTTAAATTATACTGTAATATTCAAATGCTTTCTTGTCTTTCAATATTACATAAAAATCAATTTCAACCTACTATATATGAAATATTGGTAAACACGTTACAGCCATCAATTAATGAATTACTTCTTTTCACTACAAAATACTTTACATTCTTTCAGTGTCAGACTATGATCATGGCAATTAAAATTTACATTCTTCCATTCATCAAATGCATTTACTTATCTATCTTTTATTTTCTACTTTTACTACAACTTGCAAATATAATTACTATTAGTATTTACATCATGGGCCCTAAGTAGTTATCATTCTCTCTTAATGAGTAGTAGTAATAACTAATATTTCTAAAATTCATGCGCATTGCCTCACAAAGTACACTTACAATTACATAATTACCATTAGTATTATAACTAGTATATATGATGTAAATTGGAAACTAAGGGTTAGTATTATTATCACCAATGTATTATAACTTAAAGGTAAACCTACACAATAGTATATAGATCTAAACTATAGCAATTGGCCTATATTATATGGCACTATATTATTGAATACTGTGACGTATGAGTAGGCTTAATAATAAAAGAAAAATATTGTTGTAGGTGTAACCACTAAGAAGTTAACTACAGAGATACATGTATGTTAGTCAAGTATGTTTTTAATATGTCTGTCTAATGAAAACTATATAATAAAAGAGCAATAGATTCTGTAAATGTCATTACGTTAAATAAGTTTTAACTTATTAGTAATAAGGGGATTTTGAATGTCGCGCTCCACGAAAATGTAAAAGAAATTTAACAATTGGACAATAAAAGGAAATTATGATTGGCTATAAGTAATGATCATCATCAAAAGTTATGTGCTGATTCCATTCGTATACAAATTTCATTTACTATAATGTAATTAGAACATAACGTGGGTCCATCATATGGTGCAGCCAGTATGTTTCCCTCTCTCTCCTTCCTTCGAAACAAAATATTATGCTTGTCTAAGGAGCTGCAAACGTATGACCGCTTTCTGTAAACTTCTAGATCCTGGCCTCAATTAGATCGTACCTCTAACTCTAAAAATCCCGTACCCGCTAGCAAACATTTATTTAAATATTTTTGAATGTTCACATAAATATTAACATAGTTTGCATATGCAATATCTCTTAGTTCTTTTATGTTTTTTTTCCTTTTTTCGTTTTTCCTTAAGAAATTACATTTAAATTACTATCATCCCTGACGGAACACTTTACCAGGTAACATCAATGACGTATAAAAGCGTGCCATACTTTTCTACGTCATTGGGTAACACATGGTTTCCCAGCACAGGTATAAACATCAGAGAAAAGTCTGAAATAGGTGAGTAGTGCACGAACGATAGACATTGGATCCAGCATATTCAAACCTTACTGTCTGCAAGTGTAACAGTTGTGTAAGTCGAACATAATTTCTTTGCGTTCAATCCAAATATTTGAATAAACAAGTTTTAAACTCTAACCTTTATTTAGATAATTCATGTATACTTTGTTGCAAACGTACCAAGATTGAAAAGGGGCTATTAATCGTGGACATTAGTATTCGTAACCAATATTTTCACTTTTCCTTTTTACTTCTGCCTCTTTTTTTTTTATTTCAATGCTATTTTCCGACCAAAAAAGAAACAAAGTGGGGTTTCCATTACTGACATTGTGACACTGAAAGAAATACCTTATTTCATTGCTACCAGTACCGAATCGTTGTGTTAAGTTATGTCTGTTCTACAGATATAACAATGTGTGCTTGTCGATTGGAAAAAATGCAGCAAACTTCGGCAAACTACCATACTTTGTATGGAGACTTAGAAGAATATATAAAAGAAATGGAAAACAGGACTCAAAATGCTCCAGTATGCGATGATGTGTATGCACAGCTTGCTCAGAAAGAACGAGATCTTATTTTGGCCGCTCAACTTGGAAAGGCACTTCTCGAAAAAAATGAGGAACTGAGTATGATAAACGAGAAATTAACAGAAAACTATTCCAGAAAACTTGAGGTAAGGAAAATATTTTAGGATTAATTCAATTGTAAGATATAAACCTTCTTGGAAGAAACTATTCCCAAACTTTTACACTATGTAGTTTATTTGTTTGTTTGTTTTTGAATTTCGCTCAAAACTATACGAGGGCTATCTGCGTTAGCCGTCCCTAATTTTGCAGTGTGAGACTAGAGAGAAAGCAGCTAGTCATCACCACTCACCGCCAACTTTTGAGCTACTCTTTTACCAATGAATAGTTGGATTGAACGTCACATTATAACGCTCCCACGGTTGAAAGGGCGAGCATTGGTGTGATAGGGATTCCAACCCGCGACCCTCGGATTACAAGTCGAACGCCTTAACCCACCTGCTCATGCCCACTCTATAGTGAACAATGTCATATTGTATTAGCGAACAAGTTCCTATCGCTATCCAAAACTACACATACGTAATCTCTACTTCACCAGCAGATCACTGATAACTTAAGAATTATCGATGTATTTAAATTATTATTATTAATCACAGTCACTGCGAAAAAAAATTTTACCTACATTATGTCACTTTAACTTACCTACTTTAAATATAACGTGACGTTTTCAATAATAAAATACTCTAGCGAACAAAATTGAAGCTAATTGTCTTTTATCATAAAGACTTACGTGTACAGTATTTATGAAAAATATCACGCAGTTTATCTGCCCGTGATATCAGAACGATTGTCAGTTTGGGCGTACTATCACAAAGTTATTCTGTACTGTGTGAATTTCTACTTAAAGAGGAAAATAATACGTAATATGTAAAGATATAACATACATTCTTTACATATTATACAATTCCCCGCCAGTGATGAAAAACAGATAGGTTTAACATGCAAGACACACTGAAATGATATATACATAGCGTTATTGTGTTAGCATATTTTAATCGTAGTGATTACTTAGTAAAATCGAACCTTCATGTAGAGTTCAAATAAGAATTTGTGTTTAGGTAATTAAGATTTATTTTCCGCGATTATACATTTTCACAAATAAAGATTTTTACTCTGTAATATTTGCTTCATTTTTGGTTTTTAGTCTTAGTTTTTCGTGTTGTCATGCCAAGTTCAAGTCTATCTGTGATATTGCTCCGAAAATGTCGTGAAAGCATTTACAAGTTACTAGATCTTCGTCTATTTTCAATCTATTCTTTCTTAAGTGCATTCGTTAATTACTGGTTTTCCAGTTCAAAGAAAGAAAAATAATAAAATGGCGTGAAACAGTTTTAGTCAGTGCAAAGTATACGCTGTTGATTGTCTAAAATAGTCTGGCATGGCCAGGTGGGTTAAGGCGTTCGACTCGTAATCTTAGGGTCACGGGTTCGAATCTCCGTCGCACCAAACATGCCCGGCCTTTCAGCCGTGGGGAGTTATAATGTTACGGTCAGTCTCACTATTCGTTGGTAAAAGAGTAGCCCAAGAGATGGCTGTGGGTGGTGATGACTACCTGCCTTCCCTGTAGTCTTACACTTCTAAATTAGGGACAGCTAGCGCAGATAGCTCTCGTGTAGCTTTGCGCAAAATTCAAAAAACAAAAACCAAGTCTTAGCACCATCAGTCTAACCCACTGCAAACCCACCAGGTGATCAATTCAAGTGTATTGAGAATCTAAAATGAAAATATCATACATAGTATTCAATATTAGTCTTACAAGAAGATGATGAAGTAAAGAACATCTATTGTACTTTTGGCATATTTATAAAATAATTGACAGTAAGTTTTTAATCAAAGTAATAATGGTTCTCGATATTATTATATGATATTCTCAGATTAATTAACTTAGTTTCGCACAAATAGTATTAAATAGATTTACTTTTATAACGGAAGATTCGTACAAGAAAATCACGCAGTAAATCTGAATTTAATTAAATAATTGAAACTTAAGGGTATAAACAAGCTGAATACATTACGTAAGGTGAACGACAGTCTTTATTTTAAACCGAAGCAAAAGGAAAAAAAAAACACACCGTGTATACTTGTGTTAGACAGCCGCCTTCCTAGTATACTTTTAAATTATTCAATAGTTGTAATCTCTCGAGATGTATATCTGTTAACCTATTCATGATAACAAGATAGTACAGCTGTTTAAAGTGAACGCTCCGTACAAACTAGTTGCCTTGGTTCTACCCATAAGAAATAATCATCACCACGTGATTGGTCGTTTTTTTAAGATTGTGAATTTTAAATATAATCTATTCAGCAAGTGAAGGGAATTTCTTGGATGACCATTCATACACAATGTGTGAAGTTGTAGCAACATTCCTGTCGGTAAAGTAGGTATTATTTGCTTGGGAACAACAACAAAAATTCTCCGCTGGCGTACATTTTGATCTGTTCTTAGTGTAATATATTCTGACCTTTACTTAAGCCATTAATTTATTTATTGCTTTATACGAAGCCAGTTAATTTTAACCAATTTTTAAAAATTATACTATACCAAAGTGTAAGCCAATATTGAGTCTTAACTAATAAGCGAAACATTCTATAACCTTCGATAATGGTGTGGTAATTGAAAGTCAAATCGTGGCGTAGTTACCCGATCTTCACAAGAACAGAGATTCAAGGCTTGAATTAAGGGAAGAGCGAGTCGGAGCATCGTTCCTGTTGTAAGAAATTGTTGTGGAAACATCCTTGGTGACGAGTAACCCACTTCAAATAAAAATGTATCTCAGAACTACTGATGTGGGTATTAACACTTTTATTGATAATCAGAGAAGAACGTTTCGACTTTCATAGGTCATATTTAGGTTAATAAAGACAGAATTTTTGTTAACCTGAAAATGATCTAGGAAGGTCGAAACGTTGTTCTCTGCTTATCAATAAAAATGTTAATACCTATACCAGCCGTTCTGAGATACATGTTGTGAGAACAGGGGCGTAGATTTTTTACACCCGATGGGGGGAATGATTTTTGCAACCACTTATGTGGACTGTTCAATTGGCAGATTGGTAATCTCTGATTACGTGAATCTGAAAGCTGTAAACATGTAGTCACAGAGTAGTCTTGTTGCCACGATACTTGCATGTATACTTAGGCTTACTGACTGATACTTACGAACTATCGCTTAGATCGAAAAGCTTAGAAGCACGCCTATATTAAAGATGTACATTTCGGCTACTGAAAAACCTACATCCAGGCCTAATTATATAATTCGATTGGTAAGAACACGAGTATCACAAGAACAAATACACAATTTGTAGGCCTGTGATGCAATAAAACAATTTAACAGACCAAATTGTAGGGGGGGGGGATGATTGTATGCACCATACCTCCCACCTAAAATGAAGGGGGATGTATCCTCCAACTCCCAGGATCTACGCCCCTGTGTGAGAACACTTCTGTTGTCCGAAATTTTCATGAAATCGTTCCTGTTATTGTGTATCCAAAGAAATACGTAATTTTACGGATAAACTGTCACAATATTACCAAATCCATATCGTTTAGGCCTACTTTACGACCTGCCTTTCTTCTACATTTTAATTACTTTTCTGTGTTAACATACGTTGTGACGTCATCAAGTAATCAAAATGAGAGATTGTACACTTGATAACTTTACACAATTTAAACCCTAAAGAGATTCGAGGCTACTGTGTGTGAAATGACAGGTGTGGTGATTTGGTGCAAGTGAAAAGAAAGCGACAAGACATATTAAGAAGTTGAAATACCAAAAACACGCTATTTGTTGGATCTATCCAATAAACAATACAACTATCCAATAAAGTACTGAATGGCGCCTGTAATCGGACATTGTGTTAACAATGTTTGAAATCAGAAGTTAGAAAAAAGTTACAGTTTTGTAAACACAAAATATTTGTCGCATAAGAGAGTGGGACATATGATATTTGTATATTACAATAATATACTTTACATTGTCATTTAATAATTATTCTATTTATCTCTTTGTTGAGAAGCGCGAATCTATATAGTGGGCTATCTGTGCTATGCCCACTACGAGTATCGAAACACTGTTTTTAGCATTATAAATCTTCAGAATTGCCGCTGATCCAGTGGAGTTTCATTTAAGGAATGATTTATACGAGAGACTTTATCCTTACTAAGCCGATTGGTATGTGTTGTGTGACAGTAATATTTTATATTAAGATTTATTCTATCTGCAGAACAAGATAAAAACAATCCCATCATGGAAGGAAGCCCTAAAACAGTATTTCCGAAGCTGTACTGCTGCATAAGGTAGGTAGAGGACTTCCTGTGTGGGGCTAATTTAGTTCTCACTAAACCCAGAAACCACACAGCTATAAGACCAATACGTGATACAAAATGTGACATTATTAGCCAACTCTAATGTCATGGTTTAATTAAAGTTTTTGTGGAACTTCTCCCATATAAATCGCTGACTGGTGATCAGTTGGTTTTTGTTTAATTTGTAATTTTCACCCAGTAGATCGAGAGGTTTAAAGGTTTAGTATCAGGTAGTAACGTGTTTAACATGTGTTTAACAATAATCTAATATGCAATATCTATAATTTGCTGAAGATCTTGAGTTGATCGATCTAGTTAAGTTAAAATAGCTTTTGTTGATGTGTTATAGGGAGCGACCACTTTGTTTTGTTTATTTATTTTAGGAGAAAGCTATATTCGGCTATCTGCTGTGTCTACCGAGGGGGAATCGAATTCTATATTTTTACCTTGTAATTCAACAGACTTACCGTTGTCTCACCGGGGACCTGTTTAGTTTTATCAGATAAGGTGTTTGCTCTCACATTCTGTGCTTGTCGCACACAGCACTATTTTAAGTTGTATTGTTTCTCTTAAAAAATTGCTTTTTAGAATGTTTAAGGTAATGTCTAACGCCGTCTGTCAAACCAAAGGTATAATTGTCGTATAGCCACATACGAGGTGACGGATAGTAATGTGCGCTAAGACCGCACTGAACCGTATCTGTGCACAAGTGTTCATGCTGTGGAATAGCTGCACTGCAATTATCGTAATTATCAGAGCTCAAACTGCTGCATGTTTATGTTGGATGCGTGACTGTTATTTGAACAGATCTGATTTTTAAAGTTAACATAAGATGAAATTTGAAAATAATTATTCTGGTAAGTTTAGCGTAATGTTCAATGCTTGTGCATTGTAATTCTTGTGTCGTTATAAAATGTTTCATAACTATACGTTTTGACTGATATATACGTAGTAAGTAACCCATTGATTACGAAACGATAAAGTTCAGTTACTAATCCATCGACATTATTCTTATCAATTGATTGATTATGTATGACATAACTGAGGGCGTCTGCTGAAATAAAAGTTCGGGGGAGGGGAGTGTCCCTCTTATCTCTATTAGCGGAGGTTTTTGGGATTAATACAAATCAAAACGTTACACGCAAGATTAGGTATTGAAACAAAATCCTGACTTTTCATCATCTTTGATGATCTGAAGTTATACTGGACTAGGATTTTATAGGTTCCAGCTAAATTCAGTCTATGATTAGAACTAATAATAACTGCTATTATTTAGTATGCTTGTAAGGATAGATCTCTTGCGTTTTTTGTTTTTATTAATATGCCAAAAGATTAAAAAATGAATCGTGGTTTACTCACAGGGCATATGATTTTTGATTCCATAGTAGCATTGCAATTTTTAGTAAAATAACTTGTGAAGAAAACTTGTGTTGTTCGTATAATATCTCAGTAAAATGAGTATTTTAATGTACTTTAATTAGCACACAAGAGACAAAAACATCTTATTCTCTAATTAATTACCCACTTTTTTTAAGTGAAAAGGTAAATTATGCACATCCTTAGTTTCTTTTGAAAATACAATTTCTCAATCATTCTTTCTAAGCTCCGCTAAAACCACCGATACTTCAAACGATAAATTAAAAATAAGGAAGACCAAATAAGTTTGTACATCCAGACAACATTCATTATACTTTCATGGTGCAACGAGCTCACTAAGTGATAAAGAATCGTCCATTATCATCGTTTAAGAAAAGGATGTTAGTTTTGTGTCGAACAGGATATTTTGTCATTCTGAACATAATTATTGTATACTGATCAAACATACCCAGTTTACTCAAGTCACCATTTCAAATAGTGAAGCTTATAACTTCAGTTCTCGTTGAACTGTTATTGGGCTATGGTCTAGTTAAATAATGAAACATAGGTGGCGTTATACATAACCCTAGAAAGCGATATGTGTGTGTTCTCTGAGCTAAACTTGCTTTTTTCCGTATATTGTATCGCAGGCTGTAAAAGTTGTAATACCCTTTCCTCTTTCTCTTAATGCTTAGTAGATAATTTGTAACTATTTTTACTGTTATTTTATATCCTCGAAATATTTAATTCACTTATGATTGCTGGAGGTCACATTACGTTCTATTTTGGTATATATCGTCTTTTAGATGTCACCGAATCTGTTCCTTGATCCCCAGTGTATGGAACTCGTTGTTTCTACAGTAGAGTTAATGGTGTATGAAATATCAAAATCTCGTATCATTAAAAGAAATCATGTAAAAAAATATTAGGTTCAGTAAACGTACAGCTATCGTTGCGTCGTTAAAGTTTTTACTAACCTGTCATTTCAAGATGTAAGTTGTGTATGTGTAATCGAGTACACTGGGTTGAAATTATGTGAATGGAAAACATGCGTAATAAACTGTGATGTTGCTCTAACCTTCCTTAAGGACATTCGCGTGGAAAATAAACTAGAAAACGTATATAGTTTCTTAAGAGATCTGTTTTAAATAACAAGTGACATGTATAACAGCTATACTATTATTGTAGGTACTTACTTGAAAATATAAATAGTTCTACCACTAAGTTCCGGTTAATGTAAAAGAACGGATCATTTAAGGTTTAGGCAAAATAACACTGCGGCTCTGGAATAGCAACGTAGTTGTGCGAAAGATATGACAGGAAATTTACTAATTAAGTGCCTGATTAGTTTTATTTGTGAGTTAGGCCTATCACTTGCTAATCTTGTAGTCTTACAGAACTTAAAGTAGAAGAAATAAACCGCTTCGTTTTCTTAAATGGACGACTTTTTACAGTGTTTTTACAGAATAATGAGAGAGAATTGCTACAATATGTATGCAAAGATAAAATGGAATCAAGACCAGTCTTCAAGATGACAACATTTATTCGAAGTGATATTGAAAATCTAATAGAAAATTAAAACAATAATAATGAGAAACAGTTAAAAAGTTAAAAGACCAAGAATAATTTTAAAGAAAATTTGATTGGTTTTGTTTTTAATTTTGTGTAAAGCTACTCAAGAGCTATATTCACTATCCGTCTTAATTTAATGGTGATAGACTGGAAGGATGGTATCCAGTCAACACCACCCTGTTGGGCTACTCTTTAATAATAACATTATAACAGCTACAAGAACGAGTATGCTCAGTAACAGGAATTTGAATCTACGACCTACAAATTCTGAGTCATGCTCCTTAATCGCCAGGCTATGCCAGGCCTAACCAAGAAATTATAAGATAAACAAAAAGAAAGAATTCGGTTTATTTGGGATTTCGCGCAAAGCTACACGGTAGCACCTCATTAAACTCGTTGATGAGTATCACATAATATTTAAGAGATAAAATAAAAAATACCTTTCTATGTAATCTATTTAAATTCTCAACTTATGTAGCTAAATTCTTTTGGTATTTTCACTTTTTAGCTTTGAGCTTAGCTCCCCACTGGCACAGCAGTATGTCTGCGGTCTCACACTGCTATAAACTGGGTTTCGATACTCGTGGTGGGCAGAACACAGATACCACATTGTGTAGCTCTGTGCTTAATTTAAAAAGAGCCCCCCAGTGGCTCAGGTGTATGTATGCGGACTTACAACACTAAAAACTGGGTTTCGATACCCGTGGTGGGCAAGGCATAGATAGCCCATTTTGTAGCTGTTTGCTTAATTTAAAACAACAACAACAGCTTTGAACTTAATTCTTTAGATTACCCAGTTTATTCATTCTTTGGTTCAAGAGATTAAAGTGTTTGTGTTTTTCATATAGCAAAACAACATCGGGCTATCTGCTCTGTCCATTGTGTGAAATCAAACCCCTGATTTTAGCGTTGTAAATTTGAAGATTTACTGCTGTACCGGGGTGGGGTGGGGGACATACAACAAGTCAATAGGTCACATGTGTCAACCAATCATTTACATGCAATCTTAAGACAAATCATTTCTAAAGGTTTCTGATTTGCTTGCTTGAATAGGATAACTACCAAGAACTCAACATAGCAACTCTAGTTTGAGACTTAATAATAAATGTTGCAGTATGTAGACTTTAACTTTGCTAAAGTATTAACACATGCAGTGACATGTAGTCAACGAAAATATTGTAATAAGATGATTTTTGTTTGTTTGTTTTTAAAGTTCACGCAAAGCTATATGCGATAGCCGTCCTTAATTTAGCACTGTAAGGCTAGAGGGAAGGCAGCTAGTCCTCACCACCCACCGCCAAAGCTTGGGATACTCTTTTACCAATGAATGGCTTAACCGTAACAATATAACGCCCCTACGGCTGAAAGAGCGAGCAAGCATGTTTGTGTGACGGGGATTCGAACCCACGGCCCTCGAATTAGGAGTCGAAGTATCTTATTTACTTGGCCATGCCGGGCCCAAAAAGAGAGATACTGAAAATGGAAATGAATTAGAAGAGAGAAACAGAAAGTTAAAAGAAAATAAAGAAATGGAAGTTTTTAAAAACTTAGAAGTGAAGAAGAACTTTACAGAAAATTAGAAAAAGAAACACAATTAAAATAAAGAAAATGAAGAGAGAGAAAGAAATGCAAATAACTGTGGTAGAGACTTGAATGTTCAAGCAGAACTTTAAATATTTTTAAGGCCGAAAAGAAAAGAAATGAAAAGGACAGGATGAAAAGGCATAAAAATAGCAGAAATTTAAAAGATCAAACATTAAAAACAAAACACAAGAGAAAAACTAACACAAAGAGACCTAAGAATTAAGAATAAAAATAATTGTAAGTGTAGAGAAGATCAAAGACGTGTGCAAACAGATTATAATAATAAAATTAAAATACGAAAATGTTTTAGTGAGTGCACAAAGACATCAACAAAGTTGGCAACGAAGTAGAAAATAACATCAGTAACAGAATAAAACAGCTACAAAATGTATTTTTAAATGGAAGGAACAAATCAGCAGTACTTCACTTTACATAGGGCCCGGCAAGGCCAAGCGTGTTAAGGCGTGCGACTTATAATCTGAGGGTCGCGGGTTCGCATCCCGGTCGCGCCAAACATGCTCGCCCTTTCAACCGTGGGGGCGTTATAATGTGCGGTCAATCCTACTATTCGTTGGCAAAAGAGTAGCCCAAGAGTTGGCGGTGGGTGGTGATGACTAGCTGCCTTCCCTCTAGTCTTACACTGCTAAATTAGGGACTGCTAGCACAGATAGCCCTCGAGTAGCTTTATGCGAAATTAAAAAAAAAACCAAAACCCTTTACATATGCTCGAAAATTCAACCTGAAACATTATTAGCTATGAAATATGAAATAGAGAGACCCGTCACTACTACTCTTATGCCATCTTTAATTGTGGAATCTTCTTCAACTATTGTATTTATATTACTATCTAAACCAGTTTCAGAATTTAGCTGGCCAGCTCAACCAGGTCCACCAAGAGGGCAGGTAGACTACGTATATTTTTTCAGAGCCCACCGCCCACCAAAAGGCTCATAAAAATGGCAATAATGTATGTGGAATGTATTAACTCAGCACAGAATATTTAAAGAAACGTTAATTATACCTTCAAGCACTTATGCGTGTATATGTCATTATTACAAAATTTACTGGGGAAGGGCACATTCTAATTATTCTCCAGGGCTTATGATGACTCTCAGCGGGACTGAGCTAAATAATATTGCCCATTTGAATAATCAACAACTAATAACGAAAAAATGCTATTGGAGGAATATCACCTTCAGTTTAAAATAAGTTATCAAGTGAACAGATTGAATAGTGAACAAAGAGCTTTTCATCTTTGCTAGAAGGAACTGTTCTAAGTGTGGAAAACATGAACATTACATCCAAGAATCTAATAAGTTGGTCATCTATATTACTCCAAGCAAATGATACTTTGTGGATGAGAATATATCATTTGCCCATTAGAAGTAAAGAGTGTATTACTTAACAAAACTAGTTCACGAGTCAATAGGTTTATTGATGTGAAGTATTTCCTTATGTTTGTCAACTCTAGATCTACGTCTTCCATTGTTTGACCAAATCTGACAATAAAAGGTGAGAAATTTACTCTAGAGAGGAAGAAAGAACATGTCTTTATGGAAACAGCAAATGGGCATGAAGTTCAAACAAGAGAAAAGATGGAAGTCCTTCTCACCTTAGAAACTTTTCGAGGTAACATGATGTATAAGTAATAACGAGGAGGAGTGCCTATTTAATACTGGTTTCATGTGAAGACACGGTTGTAACGTTAGACTCGGTTCAAGTAGCTTCATGCTCTATGACAAGGAAATCTACATACATTATAAAAATATTACATCAACAAAGGTTGGACTTCAAGTAGCAACAAAGACGGATGTAAAAATTAATGAAGACAGCTGACCTGGAATGCAATAGATTACAATCTAGGAGAATTGCTGTTCAAAACCGAATGCCATATTTTGTGAATTGCTTTTAGGAAGATGTCAACAGGAAAACAGCCACTTGCTTAGCTTCACCAAAGACTTTGCAAGACATAAGTAATTCTGCTAGAGAGTCTGAGATTTCATTCAAGATCACTTCCAGAGTATTACCAGAGATATACCTACCAGTGAATTCACCTGACTATCTATTCAGAGAGAACTCCCTAAGTGACAGTAAACTACAATAGGTCAACCCTTCTTGGTGTCTTAAGCCACGGAAGACAAAATGGCATAAATATTTGATGACAGAAAAAAAAATGGATGCCGTGATTAAGTAAAGAAATACGCATTGCTGTGATGACCAATATTAAGATTGTATTTTCTTTTATATATTTTCGTAATGATTCAATAATTGTGATGTTAGGTGTATGAAAATTAATGTTTTAACTCTAAATAGGAATTTTATTGGTAACTGTGGAATTTAAAATTTAGTGTACTGTTTTATTTACGTGTTAGGGCGCTTCAGAAAACTTCTCATACAGGAAAGGAGGAGTGTTGTAAACTAAGTCTAAATATTTTGATTTATACATTTTATATTCTTTGCTAAAGAAATCTCGGCATAGAGTGGGAATGATGCATTATATGTTGAAAACTTCCGAGTGTCTAGGTTTGATGTGACGTGCAGATAATGTCTTGAACTATTTATAAGTTTGGTATAAATATTGCAATAAAATAAAAATATCAGATAGTTGTAATGAATGAGTTAGTTAGTTAGTGATTACTCATTGAGTTAAAGGTTACATTAGTCAGTGGATACACGAGAAAATGTAACAAGTAAGTAACTGTACAGTTTCATTTGTTTTGTTTTTTGTTTGAATTTCGCGCAAAGCTACACGAGGGCTATCTGCGTTAGCCGTCCCTCATTTTGCAGTGTAAGACTAGATGGAAGAAAGCAAGTCATCACCACCCACCGCCAACTCTTGAGCTACTCTTTTACCAACGAACAGTGGGATTAACCGTCACGTTATAACACCTCCACCGCTGAAAGGGCGAGCAGGTTTGGTTTGATGGGGATTCAAACCCGCGACCCTCGCATTACGAGTGGAACGCCTTAACCCACCTGGCTATGCCAGGCCAATTTAATTTGTAAATTAGGTCTGTTGATGAGCTTATTGAGCTCGATAACTGAACTGGATATTTTATCATTTTTATAAAATAATAAGAAGGACTCGCTCAAAGTTAGAAATCGTTACAGCTGTATACACATTTAATACGTACAGTAATCTTATAATACAAAACAAATAAATAAAGATTAAAAGAATGAATCACAACACTCCCCCACAATTAACGCGGCCTTATCAGAACTAATTAGCAAAAATGCAACACACTTTTCATATACAGTAAATTTATGAATAACTTTTGTTTCTACTTAATGTAGGTGATGAATTTGAGATTTCAACAAGTGGGCAGACATCTTTTCTTATTACTTGTTACCTTTTCCATGCAATAAGGAGGAAAATCCTATTTCATCATTAAAAAATAATTACTCTTAATATCTTTCCGAACTTGATGATTCCTCCTCTGTATCTGACTGAAATTTGATAGACAATTTGCGTGTCGTCTGGAAAGGGAAATATTATATATATATATTATACACACACACACACCATGCAATTTATACATAGATAAAGGCTCATTAAAGACAATGAAATTTATGAAGATAAAACAAATTGTTTATAAGTTCATAATAGCAAAGAATCTCTGACCTGAACTGAAATAGATTTTATAAATAACTGTGAAAATCTACTTCTAAGTATTACTAATTTATAGATTACAAATCTACTTCTAAGTATTACTAATTTATAGATTACAAATCTACTTCTAAGTATTACTAATTTATAGATTACAAATCTACTTCTAAGTATTACTAGTTTATAGATTACAAATCTACTTCTAAGTATTACTAATTTATAGATTACAAATCTACTTCTAAGTATTACTAATTTATAGATTACAAATCTACTTCTAAGTATTACTAATTTATAGATTACAAATCTACTTCTAAGTATTACTAATTTATAGATTACAAATCTACTTCTAAGTATTACTAATTTATAGATTACAAATCTACTTCTAAGTATTACTAATTTATGTTCGGTCTTATTTATTATGAACGTATAAAACAACAAAAAACAATTTTAGTAATTCATTCATTCTTGTGGAAAGATAATGTACGTTTCTACAACGTGATGAATTCATCGACAAACAGTTTGAATATTTGGAATAATGCAAATTTTCAAACAGTTTAGTTAAACGTGGAAGTTTAAACAGTGCAGTTCAAGTCTTAGTTTAGTTACGGTTAAGTTTCGTGGAACGTGTGTAAACAGCTTTGTGCAAAGTCTTAGTTTAGTTACGGTTAAGTTTCTTTGTGGTAAACTTTAAACAGTGCAGTTCAAGTCTTAGTTTAGTTATGGTTAAGTTTCGTGGAACGTGTGGTAAACTTTAAACAGCTTTGTGCAGTTCAAGTCTTAGTTTAGTTACGGTTAAGTTTCGTGGAACGTGTGGTAAACTTTAAACAGCTTTGTGCAGTTCAAGTCTTAGTTTAGTTACGGTTAAGTTTCGTGGAACGTGTGGTAAACTTTAAACAGCTTTGTGCAGTTCAAGTCTTCGTGTAAAATTTACAGCTTATCTCCGGTTACTTTCTGTGAAAAGTAAATTCTATTAATCAAGTAACTTTTCAACTCGCTATTATGTTACAATACTTCAAGCTCCTTTTAAAGTAAAGGAATCTAGCTTAGTGTGAACACAGTATCCTTAGGGATGATGAATTGTTTCTGTTAACGACTTAACTGAGAGCATCCGAACACAAAAACTGTTTTAAATGAAAGTAATGAAAAATGGTTTACATATTTATTTATGCTCATAATTATTATATAATTACGTCTCGTTTATGTACATTGATATATTTATTTTAAAAATCCTAAAATTTCTGCTCAGACATATGAGATACAAAACTAGGGGTTTGCCCCAATAACTTTTTAAAATAATTTCAAATATATATGCAGTTTTCAAAATAATTATGAAAATACACATGTGATACACATACAAGACTCGCAAACAAGATATTGCAACTAAATTAACAATGTTCCACCGGTACAGTTGGTAAAAGAGTAACCCAAGAGTTGGCGGTGGGTGGTGATGACTAGTTGCCTTCCCTTTAGTTTTACGCTGCTAAATCAGCGACGGGTAGCGCAGACAGCCCACTATAGCTTTGATCAAAATTAAAAACAACAAGAAGAACAAAAACCCACCACTACAGTACGTTATTATAGATTTATATGAAAGAAAATCAAATAAACGTTACAGTTCGTTCATATTTTTGTATTTGATTTAATCAGAACAATGCAATTTGCTTTTATGATATTATAAATTTATCTGAGTATGATTAAGAAATATTGTTCAAAATATTTTATTTTACCCGCCGTAATTCACCAAATTGTTTGATTACTTTGACCTTTTCAGTTTACATATTAGACCATAGAGTCTAAATGATATTTACATCTGCACTTTGTGTGAGGCCCGGCATGGCCAAGTGTGTTAAGGCGTTCGACTCGTGATCCGAGGGTCACGAGTTCGAATCTTGGTCGCACCAAACATGCTCGCCCTTTCAGCCGTTGGGGCGTTATAATGTTACGATCAATCTCACTATTCGTTGGTAAAAGAGTAGCCCAAGAGTTGGCAGTGGATGGTGATAACTAGCTGCTTTTCCTTTAATCTTACACTGCTAAATTAGGGACGGCTAACGCAGATAGCCGCCGAGTAGCTTTGCACAAAATTCACAAACAAACAAACAAAGCAGTTTGTGCAGGCCAAACCATGGTTTGAAGAGCTCGGTTGACGTCATATTTCTTTCAGCTATCGTTTTACCATATTCTGTATACGATTAGGGTTACTTTCTTGCTGAAAGATGAATATCTGTTCAACAAGTCTTATTCCTGGGGGAATAACATGACGGATATAACTTATTTGAAATGTGAGGGTGCCATGAATTTTATGTTGGTCCCCAACGTAATTGATCCCTCAATATGTTTCAATGCGGACGTTATACTTTGACAGTAATACCCTTCTTCTCTGTATAATCGATGGTTTCATCCATAAAGAGCACTTTCCTCCAGTTTTCCTCATTCCATTGGTTTTTGTTTGCGTTTTTGTCATAAGTATTAATTTATCTATCCTCTTCAGAGTTTCTGGACAGCTTTTACTAAAACATGAAAGTTTGTCTCAGTCTGTCGCATGGAGTAGTCTTCATCAAAAAAACTTTGATTGCTATATGTTGTTATTTGGCATTTTTGTCCTAGTGGTCATTAGTACATTCCTGGGAATAGTATTATCACCTGTTCTGTTATAGACATTATGCTGGCGTGACACTCTATGATTCATTGGATAAATGCCAATTACAGTGTTGACTATCAACATGTGACTGTACTCTGGTGTAGTTAATTTTCGTACAAGAGAGTGAAAAAAAGAAAAATCCCACAATATTATCATTTTATACCAATTTAATTCAGTGTTTTCATAATTATTTCCAATTTTGTATGTGTTTTAACTGTTTAATGAAAAATTACATGTTGTAAAATTCAACAGAATACTCTAAGAAATGTTCAGTGACTGCCAATTATGAAATAGAATAGTCACACTAGCTTATTACAAGCACTTTCTCAGGTTTTGTTCCACGCCTGGACTACAGATTTTTATAATTTGAAGAATAAATGTTCACGGTTTTGGCACGAAACATTAAATCAGCAGACGTGTAAATATATCCATGTGGAGAAAGACTTGTTAATTTCCTGAAGAATTTTGCCAAACATTTCGTCACGAAAACTCGGCCAGTACTTTTATATTAAAAAATTGAAATACTATTTCTAGAATTATAAAAAGTCAAAGTTATTGGTTCATTAAAAGAGCTTACGCACGAATACGAATATAGACCGTGTAACATTAAAGGTTTCTTTGTCATCTGCGTGAAATACTTTTATAGTTCAAGGCTTTCGAACGATGTTCTCATTTTGTGTTTTCACATTTTTTTTTGGTTTGGTTTGTTTTGAATTTCGCGCAAAGCTACACGAGGGTTATCTGCGCTAGCCGTCCCTAATTTAGCAGTGTAAGACTAGAGGGAAGACAGCTAGTCATTACCACCCACCGCCAACTCTTGAGCTATTCTTTTACCAACGAACAGTGCGATTAACCGTCACATTATAACTCCCCCACCGCTGAAAGGGCGAGCAGGTTTGGTTTGATGGGGATTCAAACCCGCGACCCTCGGATTAGGAGTCGAGTGTGTTAACCACCTGGCCGTGCCGGGCCGCGCATTTTTTGTGTATAATACTTTAAAACATGTATTGTAGCCTGCAATTTTCACACACAAGGTACTTGGTTAATCATATGAGTTTGAATAGCACGATGGTTAGCACAAGTACACAGGAGTGGAAATGAAGAATAACTGTTTATATGTTTATACAAATACCAGTTGAAACGATTGTTTAGTTTTACAAAAGTTGGCGGTGGATACTGTTGACTACCTACCTCACATCTAGTCTGTCAGTTCAATATTAAAAACTGCTATGTGTAAATAGCCATTTGCGTGAACACTCTGAAACAAACTAAGTTTATTAATCACCAATTATAATTCCCTAAAAATACAAAAACAAAAATTTAGTAATCGCTTTAAGATAGTTAACTTAGCAATATTTTACCTAAACGATCAGGTGATAAAGCGCTAAGCTTGTGAGCTTGCGCTAGATTTCAGGACTTGATTCTTGTAGAAGGTATAGGGCAGATAGCTTAGTGTGCACCTTCTCGCTTAACAACATACAATCAAACTGGTTTGGTCCATTTCTCTGTACATTTAGTTGTTTTTAATCGCATTATTGCCGCATTTGTTCGTTAATTATAACTTACTCTTGCATGAAACATTTATAAGAGAAATTGATTTTCTCAGTATTACTGAAAAAATCAATGAAACCTTTCGGTCTGAGTAAATAACATCAACTGAAATGAAGTGCATTGAAATTAATCCTACTTTTTAATTACATCTGTATATAGAACAAACTCTGTGTAATCCGCTATTAATTATAATAATATTTGTTGTCTACATCCAAATAAAATTACTTGTGCATACGTGTTACAATACGGATTTGGAATAACATTGGTCTGTATGTTTCAAGATGTAACAATAATTCAGTATGTTTAAAACTAGAAAAATGCTGACAAATTAGCTTTCACTGTGAATATTAGAAAGACTTATGTCCATTAAAATATTTATGTAGATTGTTTTTGAGGTCAATTTTCTTTACGTGCTTCGTATTGATAAATGTACCTCTATACTTTTATTATCTTAATTTGTGACGTTAAAAGGCTCCTGCCTCGTGCAAAGTAACATTGTTAACATAACTTGTGGTACATGTGTTTATTTACAGCAACAGTAAGTGTTGCTATAGAGACTCACAGATTACTTTCAACACTCGTTAACAGGGTTCGTTCTTTTACAGCTACTGTTATCGTTATTGACACAATATTAAAAAAAAAGCTCACAGAAGAACTAATTCTTAAGAATAATTTATTTATCGTTGTTTAATAGACATACACCTGTCATAGACTCTTTGAAAAACAGTTTTAATTTTGATAAAACCTTACTTTGCGGATGTAAAAAAAATATTAATTTTATTAAATCATATTTGAATAAAAACTATTAAGGTAGAGCTTGCAAATTCTTCTCTGAGGATAAAACTAATATTTGTTGCAAACCCTGTTTTCTGTATGCGTTTAGTTAAACATTTATTGGAGTGGTTTGATGGTAGGATATATTATTTTACGTCAACACATCAATAAATGCTACTATAGGCTATTGTGACGTAAGATATATTGATGTTAGTTTCCATTGTCATTGTGCGCTCAAGGTAATAGGTAGATTGGTACAAAACTCTATTGCTATAATTCGTATTTCAAAGTGAAGAGACAATTCAGAATTTATACAAAAAATCAAACTCTCCTATAACTTTTCGAATTTTAAGTTTTAACAAAAACACGTTGAAGTTTACAGGAATAGTTCACGTGGCTTAGTGTATGCCCTTGTAGTAACAGCATTATAGCATAGAATTTTAAACGATCAATATAAGTTGTTATTTTCCGTGATGGATTAAGGGTGGTTTGGGCCTCGAGCGGTAAGAAAAGAAGAGCTTCCCCCTTCCCATCATAGATATATTGATCTCTAGCGAACTAAATGAACTTCGTCGCCAAAATCATAATGTTAAGCGTATACATATGAGAACATTTTAATGATACATTTAGTCTTATAACATTTGCAACAATATATTCAAACCACAGACATACGCAAATACATTTCATTCACTTATAAATGATAATGGAGACAACTTGACTAGAACATACATGTACCTGTATAAAGCTAGAATTGTCTTTTTCTAATTTTATTATAACTAAACGCATCAATGCGTTTCGAAAATTTTATCTTTCAAAGTATGCCACATTCTATGTTCATTATATGTGACAGACTGTTTAGTCGGTTTTCCAGACCTCTTTTCTTATTTGTTTCAATTTCTAAAATGATTGCTCCTCTTGCAGTTTGAAACCATCAGCATATTCTTAGCACAATCTCAACACTAGGAAATATTTGGATAAGGACATGCCCATGGAGAAAGGGGAACATCCTTTTCTCCGCTGATTCTGTTGGTTCAGATTATGTGAATAAACTTCGTAGCCTTGGAATTGCCAGTTTGGAAAACTGGATTAATTCGTTTTCTGCGTCGATTTCAACATCGTTAGGAAAGAATGGATAAGACAGTTTATGATTTCGCTAATTTCTTGACATAAAAGATATTATAATTTGGAAAGGAGTCCATATTTGGTGGCAACATTCTTACATGCATCAAGACGGTATTTCAATGCAGTGACAAGTTGATCAAGCACAACAAAAATACTCAGTTCTGAATTTATCCTTTGCACTTCCATCATCATGGCGAAGGTTGCTCACCCTAACGCGTTTCTAAACTAAACTATACTCACTGTGACTATGTAGTTCAATATTCTGGCCTTTGAATTCATTAAACTTTGTTCCCTGATCTTCAGATTTTTTTAACGTATTGAGAGAGTTAACATAAGATACTTATAAATTTTATTTGATTTATATTGGTCTGGCATGACCAGGTGGTTAGAGCACTCAACTCGTAATCTAACGGTCGCGGGTCCGAGTTCCAGTCACACCAAATATGCTCGTCCTTTTAGTTGTGGGGGCGATACCTGGGCAGAGCACAGATAGCACATCGTGTATCTTTGTGCTTAATTCCAAAAACAAATCTTCCACTCAAAAATATCTGTGTACTACTTTTTTCTTGTTTTTTGCAAATTACCAGCTAAAATATTTAGATAATGCCTTACCACACCGTTTCCCAATGTGTGGGGCGTTCCACCAAAGGGGCACAAATGATCTTTAGAGGAGGGGGTCTAGAGATTAGGAGAGTCAATAGTCCAATAATGTAAAGTGTCTTAATATATTTTTATTAATGCAAATAATATGTAATTACTACATCACATAACATTTTAATGTGTATCCGTATTGCATATCGTCACTCAATTCACTCTTTTACTCATTTAAAAAGGGAGGCGCGCAAAAAACAAACAAACATTTATAAAAGAAAGGAGTGGCTGACAAAAGCGTGGGAAACGCTGTTTTACCAGATTCTATTAAATTCTTTATAGATCATTCATCGTAAGAGACAATAATTAATCTATGCGTCATAATTTAACGCCAAGACTATTTGCAGGGTGTGAAAGAGTCCTCTGGCATTATCAGTAAAAGACAGTTCTCACGTTTAATTAAAGCAGTACGTGTGGAAGTTTTCACTTTTTACATAACTCTATGTAGATAAGATGTTATTTGGATTCTATCACACGTTGCTATCTACTTAAACGGCGTCATATATAGGACCGCCATGGCCAGGTGGGTTAAGGCGTTCGACTCGTAATCTGAGTATTGCGGGTTCGAATCTCCGTCGCACCAAATATGTTCGCCCTTTCAGCCGTGGGGGCATTATAATTTGACGGTCAATCCCACTATTCGTGGGTAAAAGAGTAGCCCAAGAGTTGGCGGTGGGTGGTGATGACTAGCTGTCTTCCCTCTAGTCTTACACTGCTAAATTAGGGACAGCTAGCGCAGATAGCCCTCCTGTAGCTTAGCGCGAAATTCAAAAAACAAAAACAAACAAGCATCATGTATACAAATAAACTGAATTCTTTTTTCTACCTATTATTTTTTTGCAGAGTTGTTAATCTTTCATAATAAAAGAAAATATGATGATTTATCTTATTTTACTGTTTGTTGTTTAGTTATTAAGCGCACAGCTGCACATCGGGTTGTGTTCTGCCCACTAGAGGACATATTTATCGTCACAGCACAGACGAAATAAGTCTTACTATCCCCCCCTCCCGTCAGTGGCACAGTGATATGCCTGCGGATTTACACTGCCATAAATCAGGCTTCGATACTCGTGATAGATAGAGCACGGATAGCCCATTGTGTAGTTTTGTTCTTGACTATAAACAAACGACAAAACAAAAGTGACGAATGAGGTAAAATCGCTTCTTATTTGACTTTTGCTTGCATTTTAATTTAAACCATAAGTAAGTAATCATTGTTTTATAAATTTACATGCTTGTTAAAATTTGGGAAAATTATAAGGAAGAGTCATAGTCAAGTTTTAAATTGTGAGAAGCGTACTGACTAACAAGAGAAGTCCATTGTCTCAAGTAAGCTAGAAATTTTGAGTTTCTTTTTATAGAAGTTCTTACATTATCGATAATACACGATAAAATCATTAAATAACTGAAATATTCACAAATACTTAGTTCATCTGTAATAGACAAAAGTATTAACTGATTTAGCGTCTCACCAGGGTTTTGAGCACATGTTTAACAACAATTTTATTTAGGGCACTTAAATTCTCATCTTTCTCTACTTGTTCTGAACAGCGTCTTTTTCATGTTGTAACATTTTTTTTTTCGTTGAGCGGGTTGTTTTCAAACATTAATTTTCTTTAGCGTTTCTAGTAGCTGTAGTCACTTGTACACTCTTGTCACTTGCGGGCTTAAGTTTATAAATGATGTCCAAACTTAAATACTACGCTAACTGACTACGATAACGTAAAAATAAACTTACACAGTTCACGACTGATCGTTCAAATAATAACGCGATAACTAACAGGGATGCAAATACTTCATTGTAACTGAATTTACACTGAATGATTGGCATTTTATGAACTGGAAACAAAATTTCAATTGACTCATTACTTTACGGTTTCTCGTTTTTATTCTCTTATCTCGTTTCTCGATACTTTCTGAACTTACTAGATTATTGATGCAGGTCTACTTTGATAATCTTCTCGTTGTTAATGCCATACCCCTTTAACTACAATCTAATCTAAAACGTTTAAAATATAACGACAACAATAATATACTTACGCACAGAGAAAGGGGTGACAATGTTATTTTAAAAAGATCTTGAATATACAAATCAGAATATCAAGTGACAACGAGAACCAGTATAACGTCACTATGGAACGGCGTGTATTGAAATTACATTTTGACATAGTTTGTCATTTTACGAGTAGCTTTCTGCTACCGAAAATTGATCGCTTTTGAAAAATACATGTAATAGCTTTTTTCGATGCAAAATACACTCAGATCATGTATATGCATTCCAATTAGAGATTTCAAACTTTTAAGATAGAGCTATTCTTACACATATGTCATTACAAAACAAGAAATATGGATCAATTTGGGGTACCAGAGCCATCTAGAAAAAGGCCTGCAATAAGTGTTACTCCCAGCTGTGGTAATGAAAATGTGGTATTTTGTAACAGATGAAAATCACGAACACAAAGATTTGTGACAAAAGCTGTCCACGTACCCTAGGCATTGATACTCAAAATAATCAAGAAGGAGTTCCATTTAGAAAGTGACACAAGTCACGTGTACACAAATTACTTCTAGGACATATCTATTCTACAGTCATATACCTCAACCAGTTTGAAAACGAAAAATGGGTAGACAAGCTATTTTATACGAAAATTTATCGCTCAACTCGCCAGATGCAGCGTCTGTGGATTTCTGTGCAATCGGACTGTTGAAACGAGCGTTGAGAAATCGTTGTCCTCGTATACTTGATGGAACATAGAAAGCCAGTAGGGAGCAGTATAATGCTTTAGAAGTTCCTGTCTTACGATTGATCTTTTTGCACTAGAACTGTGCTACAAGACTATTATCAAGGTGCACGGTGGGCAGGTAGAGCATGACAGGAGATGGTGACGTGACCTGTAACAACGTGGAGGGGCTCAAAATTCGATTGAATATAATGTATTCAACATCTGTACATTACTTCTATCAAAGAATAGGGCTTCTTCCGTGTATAAGCAAATACATGACCGTTTAAAGTAATTGAAATATATAATATATGTTACCCATTTAAGTTTGACATTTTAATATTGTTACACTAGCTTTTGACGTAGTTTAGACACGCATTGTGCTAAACTAAAAATGACGTCATAACTTTCAATGGGTAGCTTTGATACCCTTAACATACCAGTTTTATTTGACGTTTTTGTTAGATAATCATCTATTACAATTTTAACAAAATAATGTATTTATAGTTACACCTCGTTTTTGCAGATTATGCAAAAACACCAATAATAAAACCAGATTATACATTAGAACGTTTGCACAACACTCATACGACCAAAATACGACGCCCTGTTGCTTGTGTTCCAATAATGCTTGCTTCATTATAATGCCACCATGTCAGTATTATTCATAAGTTTTTGTTTTTTTTTAATTTCGCACAAAGCTACACGAGGGCTATCTGCGCTAGCCGTCCCTAATTTAGCAGTGTAAGAATAAATGGATGGCCGCTAGTCATCACCACCAACCGTCAACTCTTGGGTTACTCTTTTACCAACCAATAGTGGGATTGACCGTCACATTATAACGCCCACATGGCTGAAAGGGCGAGCATGTTTGGTGCAACCAAGGTTCGAACCCGCGATCCTCAGATTATGAGTCAAACGCCTTAACCCACCTGGCCATGCCGGGCCTATTTATAAGTTTACGTGAAAGTAGCAGTATTTATACTTTCAAGATAACCCTTTCAAACCTTAGTTGATTATTGTATAATAACAGTAAACCAAGAACCAAAGCTGTTTTTGCCTACTAAAACCAAGTTTAATAGAAAGAATTTGTGACCGTACGTGTTTACAACTCTGTCAGAAAAGAAAAATAAAGATTTTGAGTTTCAAAATGTTATAGAGAGTGTTGTTACTGCCATGACAACATTAACATGACTAATAAACTTCTATTAGTAGTAGCCAACACTAATATGAATGGATCATATATGAGTCCAAGTATAAAATCTTTAGAAGCCATTTGAAGAGAGTATATTGTTAACATCTTTAGTACAGTTCTTTACTATGTTTAGGTAACTATAGGTTAGAAAATCGCTAATACTTACAAAGATTTAGCGTGACCTAGTGGTTAGCGTAGCATGCTGTAAATATGAAGGTAATGAATGGTTCATCTCTCCTTTGCTGCATAAATACAACCACACTTTGGAGCGTTGGGTCAGTTATAAAACTGACGATTACGTCCCTTGGAATAAATGTTTTAAAAAAAGCTTTGTAATCGATATAAAATATTTTGAATCTTATATATTACTGGCTTTTGTGTACGGATTTACAACGTTAAAATCAGGTGTTCGATTCCCTTCGGTGGACTCATCAGATAGCCAGATGTGGCTTTGCTATAAAAAAAATGCGAACACATTACTGGTTCGTATATATAATTATTACTGTTCCGAAAAGTCAGTGACACAATATGATATTTACACAAGATATAACCGTCGTTGACCTTAGTGACTGTGCGAGTACTGATTATATGTGTCGTATATGGTGACTGGTGTGGCGAAGATAGTTCAACCTATAAACTTGAGCTAAACATCTTGGAAGTCTATTATCACTCATGGTTGCGGTGCGAAGTAGAATAGTAACTGCCAGATGACGCTATTATTGTATAATTTATTATGCCAAACGCTGATTTAATTTTAGTTACGCATTTTCATGATGTTTTTCATATTTTTCATACAAGTGTGTATCTAAATATATATATATATATATATAAGTGCGATAAACGAAAGCCACCGGCCTCGATACGCCATTAGTTATAATAAAATAGCCTAAAAATGGGCGATGTGTATTGTTAAGTGTTTGCTCTCTCTTTAGCGTATAAGTTCAAAATTAGAGACACCTAGAGTGTGTAGTTCTCTTGTAGTTTTGCGTATATTTTCGAAACAAAACAAAACAAACAAACAATATCTGATAGAAGTACATAAAGTTAATCTTAAGCCTAACATTGTGTTGAATTAAAAAGCGGGTGTATAAGCAAGTGTACTTATTTCTGAAAATATTCTAGTATAAACAAAAAACTATCAAGTTTCGTTTCTAAAAAAGTTTTAATATATATATATCAAATGGTTTTAGCGTTTCACTGTTCAATAATGTTTTACGATGTGATGAGCAGTTTAGTAACATTTCCAGATAAAAAATAGAAAAAAAAGAATATTCTAGTGCAATAACATATTTCTTGAAAATTTTTATCAGAAGGATGAGAGCAGCTTGTAAGCTCCAAAGAAGAATAAAAGATTATATATCACATCTCAGTTTGTTTTTCTACTTCTTTTAAGTGGACGTTACGTTCAACTGGAACTTCGTGTATAGGCTTTTATTATATATTTTTCCCATAGCAACAGTCACTAAACAGACCTATCACAAAGCGGCAAGTCTGTGCACAGCACCATTGTGTAGCTTTTCACTTGGCAACGAACAACGCTAAACAATGAGCCGCTGAGCGATGTTTTACGTCATTTGACTCTTAGTTCTCAAACGCTAAACTTTTCGAGGTAGTCCTCTCCACTGATAAAAAATGTTCAGTCAATCCTCAGTACTCTCGAGTAGTTTGTCTTCCAGTTCTGTCTGTGTACAGTCACCTAATGCACGTGACTCTCCAGTCACAACTCAAAAGTGCTTACTTTTCACCCAAAATAATTATCTTCGTATATATTTGAATATCCCGCCTGATTCTGACTTCTATTTGGTTGTAGTTTAACTTCTCGTGCTATAAGTTTCACTCTCCTTTTATTATTCGTATTTAATTATTTTACGCAATTATATTCAGCAGCGTATTTAGGTAGGGACTAGACGGAGCTCAGCCCCATGTCCATGGCTTTAATGGAGACCCATTGATAATTTTATTCTATGTAAAATTATATGGGATTTAAGGTCCACACAAACTTAAATCCATCACTGATTATATTTAGTTTTTAAATGTTATTGGTAGTTATTTTTTAATGTTAGTTATTAACGGTCATGCAATCTTCAAGTTACTGTCGTGAGCTTTATTATTAGAACGTTGTTAAACAGTTTCTTAGCCATAAGCACTTGAAAGAGCATAAATTATAGTTTGAGTACTTTAGTTTCGGTAGGTATGATATTTTATTCCTTGTGCTAAGGTACCAACTTTTACTTCAATGAATGTACTATTTTACTAAGTTTACCTATTTCCTTTTTCATTGTGTATGGTTTTTCTGCTCTCAGTTTTTCTCTTTCTTTCAGTAGGTATATTTTTCTTTACTTTAAATGAGTGAACAGTTTCACCGTTTTCATCAAGCTCAATGAGTGTAGAGTTTGCCAAATTGTTTTTTCAGTGATTACATTTTGCCTATTTTAATATAAATAGGTGTACAGTTTGCCTTTTTATTCACTGAGTGCATAGTTAACTTATTTTCCTTTCTGTATGTATAGTCTGTATATTTGCAATTCTTTTAAGAAGTCTAGTCTGTGCTACTTTGCTCTACTTGTATGTGCGTGAGTAATTTTTTTAGCATTATCAATGAATAAAGAGGAAAATCGTTCACAACGAAGACAAGTTCCACATATCTGATGGTGAAAGTTCACTCGATAGCTCATACAAAAAAAACAAAACCCATAAAAGTAAACAATAAACAAAATCAAAACATAAGCATTTCGAAAATAGCACGTGGTAAAACGTGATGTGTTTCGGTTTTTAATCTTCAATATTGAAAACGTGGTATTATCAAATACTGCATGACAAGTTTTGTAAAATCTGACTGTGTGTGAACGGCATAGTGTTGTTTATAAATAGATAAATTTTAATGTAATTTAGCATATATCTTGATCTGCTAAGTAGATAACGTATTACACACAAAAAAAAAAAAACTTTCAAGGAAATTAGTCGTTACGCCAAATCATAGTGAAAACCGTTTCGTCAAACATTTAAGTTCACTGCTCCCTGAGCGCTTTTCTATAATGTAATTAAAACAATCCCTTCCAGTGGCTCAGCGGCAGGTCTCTGGACTTATAACACTAAAAATCGAAGTTTCGATACTCATGGTCAGCATAGAACAAACGAGCATTTATCTGGCTGTGTATTTAACAAACAAACAAACACAAAACAAGGATATGATACATAATAATAATGGAGATTTAAAGTTCTAGATGTGACGAACCAGCATGTATGCATTATATCATGTGATTTTCTGTGACCAAACAAAATGTATCAGTGGTTGCTTAGGTGTCGCTCTTGTCAATGGCGACTTACCTCGCATTTGAAAATATACCACTATTTAGTGGTTTAGATTAGTTTAATACTATATTAATGTATTGCAGCATGACCGCTTTATACTATTAATACCGTTATTACCTAACATGTAAGCAATTAAGGTCCAATGAAATACTGAAAGCACTACTAAACTCTAATCATATATTTATATTTTATGTAGATAGTTTTAAAAAATTAGAACCTTATAAATATTCTAGAAACGCATTTAAACCCTTCATAAAATAAAACATACATGATCCTAAGAGCTTAGATAGTTTCGTCCGGTAGCATTTTATATCGAAGATTGTTGTTAATGCTTTTTATTTAAACTGTAGTCTTCAATTACTATTTATGTCATGGACTTTGTTACTTATTATGATAAGATGTGTACCTTAATACGTAATCATATACAATACTGGAACTCCAGCACACGTATGATATACATATATAGCAGTCGCCAAAAAAAGAGGATTTGTAACTGAAAGGATTTTCTGAGTTTTAGAAGACGAAATTTTTCGTTATCCATTATAAACCTGTGCAATCTCGAAAAGGAAAGGGGGTCGATTGCTCTGATTGCTCTTTGTTCACCCCTGGAACAGCGTAAGATAGTGGATTTATATCACTAAAATCAGGGGGCTCGATTTCCTATAGTGGACAAAGCAGATAGTCCACTATGACCTTTGGTATAAGAAAAACACACACTGATTGCTGTTGTTATAATTTCAGTTTTTTAAAATGTTTATTTGTAACACAATGTTAATTTACTAATAATATAATTGATAGTATAACTGTTTCTTTAATTTAACGTTTTACAATGAAACAAAGTAATAAAATTAAATTTTCTAAGTAAATTGTTCAATTGAAAAATATCTACATTTCTTACTTGTTATAAAGTCTTCAGATTTTTAACCTCATACAAATAATCCAATAATGTTACTATTATTATTTATATAACCAATTATAAATGAGTATACGTGTGTCTTTATAGATGTCAGATGTTAAGGTTGTGTTTGCCAGTTGTCAATCAAAGGCTTTTACTTATACTTCTTAATAGTATAAATACATATCACATTGTTCTTGGGCTTAGGCAAGACCGGATTAAGGGTTTTATTGGCCCTAGGCTTTTCAACTTATAGAGGCTCCCTCGAGACAGAACCTCTAGGTGAAATACATTTATAGTCATAGCTTGAGGTCCCCTAATTAGTGTGAGGCCATGAGCTTCAGACCAATAAGCCTATGTCTTAATCCGGGGTTGGGCTAGGGATCCTTCTACAGTATGTGTCTGTAAAATGTTGGCGATAAATTTAACGATAAATTAACAGCATGTACTTCGTTTGTTTTAGAATAATATATGCATTCGAAATTATTATAATGAATGTACAACAAATTCTTAAAAATGTAGAGAGAGATCACAGGGATATCATAAACATTATATGGTTCTCTTCTCCTTGTTAGAGTCCTTTTAGGCCTATTCAATTACTTTAGAATTGCAGTTGACAAGCCGAACTAGCTGTTCCTACTACTATGCACTACTATTGTATGTATAATTCTCTTACAGTTTGGTACGAGTTGCCACTCTTTTAGTAATCGTTTGGTCTTCTTTCTTCAAAGTATTATTGGTCCTTTTCTCAAAGTCCAATTCAGTTAATTTAGAATCACGTTTTGACGGAATAAATTCTTCTTCTTATCTTCTTTGCTACTGTAAGTCTTACTTTAACATATTTAACGTTACGCCGATGTTAATCGATAGGTTTATCACTTCTACTGCAGTTACGTTTACGCCAAACTTTTCCTTGGTCATGACTTTGTTCTCTTCTGCTATTGTCTTTGTCTGCCTGCTGTGTCACGTTCATCTCGTACTATTTATACGTTCATTATTAAATTGCCTGCTTGTTGTATTCTATACATCAATGAGTTACAAACACAACTTTCAACAATCATCTCCTTTTAATCTCTTATAATAATAACTAAACAATCATAAAATATTCATTCACAAATAAACTAATTCATAATAATACACTAAACAGTCTTTTATACCATAAAAATACATATAAATCTGTTAAAGCAATTTTATAAGACACACCTTATAAATCTGTCAAATGTCAACTTTGAAATTTGATCATAAGAAGATTGCATCTATTATAGTTACTGAAATCACAGTCATAGGAAATTATATCTCTTAGAAAGAGATGTATTTACAGAGTGTTCCAAAAGTCTTGAAAAATAGGCACTTCAACAAGTGTTGCAGAATATATTCCACATGTCATCCTTGTAATTCGAAACATTTGGGAGACAGCATTTCCATTATATTTTAAGACTGCGAACCATGCTCATGCCATTGTTAATGGTCCGAAACTAGTAACGAATTTGTTTCAGAAGTTTGTTGTCCCCAATTTTTCTTTTACCTTTTCTTTCTCTGGATGGCATGTATTAAATTCAGTAGCACCCCTCTCTCCACACAACAGTTAACTCGACCTTATTATGCTTTGACAGCACCATAATCAGTCACGTATATGAAATTAAGAAAAGCTACAACTTATCCCTGGTTCTACGCTTTTCGGATAGTCTTTACTACGTCATACTGATGTATTAGTTTCATAATGAGAATTTGTTTGTTTTTGTATTACAAAGTTACATGAAGGCTATCTGCGCTAGCCATCATTTCCCATCGCCAATTCTGGACCTGCTCTTTTATCAACGAATAGGGGGATTGACTGCCACATTATAAGCCTCCACACTTAAAAGCATGTGTGGCGTGACGGGGATTCGAACCCGTGAGCCTCAGATTACGAGTCGAGCGTCCTAGCCATGCCGGGCTCGTAATGAGATGTATGTGTTATACCTTTGAAAGTTAAGCTATATAAACATAAAAGTTTTGTTTTACGCGTAAGAATGTGTGCGTTTAGTGAGACGAAATTAATTTTATATTCTTTGTAAATACGAAACACATGGAAATAAACAGTTCTTGCATGATGTATTCAGATTAGTGTGTTTTTAAACATCCATATATAGCACGTTTTGAAAGGGTCATTTTGAATATAATAGCTCTTATTATGCGTCCTATTTCAATAAGTTATTATATATAATTAATAAACCTGTCCCAAAATTTACAAGAAATTGTGATAACTTTTAATTGGGTGAGATTTGCATTAAACAATATGTTTCTTCAAACGTACACTGCTATTTTAGTACTGATTATACTTCGCGTTATCCAACCGCAGGCAACGAGTTAAGTTTTAGGATTTCTAATGCTAAAGTTCGAGGTTCGATCCCGCAGGTAGATCATTGTAAAGTAAGCAAGCAATTAAACGCATGCGTGTTTCTCTGCAAATAGTAAGATAGGAAGAATTGTATATTAACAAAAAATACCTATTTTAAGTTAACAAAGCTTTTGGGGCTGAAGTGTTTAGCTCAATGTTTAGGCGGATGGAATCAAGAATTTGGGGTTCACGCTTCGTTAGTACAGTTATAAAGATAATGGTTATTTGCCTCTTTTATATCATGTCTGTCTTGTTGGGTTAACTTTTTGCACTTGAAGTTATGTAATAATAACGGAAATCGACATTCAAATCGAGGATTTTCTTGTCGATATTTAAACAAGCATCAAGTTTTCTCGCACAAGGGTAAAAAAATAACCATGCATTTCGACACTAGTGGTAATACCTGTAGCAACCGTGTAGCGGTGCTCATGGCAACCAATCAAAACGCGTTCTCCACGAATAAACACGAGATATTTTACGCCATTCGAATCGCCTTTATCTGAACAAGTTCTGTTTCCTTGACTCAATTTTCTTCATTGCGACTACTCCAAGTCTTTCAAAAAAAAAAAAAAAAAAAAAAAAGAAGGCATGGTTTCCTGTTTGAGACTTGCCAGATAAAAGCAGCATATTCAATTATTCAAAGACAGTTAGTGTGTGTTTTCTTATAGAAAAGCCACATTGGGCTATCTGCTGAGTCCACCGAGGGAAATCGAGCCTCTGATCAAAGACAGTGAAGAAACCGATTTTATTGTTATTGAAGAATAGGAAAATATTATGGGCTATTAATGCTAATTAAAATCTCTCAAACAATTGTGAATATTGGTTCAAAGATTCAGAATTTCGGTTACTCACTTTCAGTTACAGTTTGATAAAGTGCTTGGTTGAAAGAGGTAAATATTTTTCAGTGGTACAGTGGCATGTCTACGGACGACGTCAGAAACTGAACTTCGATACACGTGGCAAGCAGAGAAGAGATAACCATTATGTAGCAGTTAACTAAAAACAAACAAGGAAGTTAAATATTCACAAGGGGTTTAGTTCAAATCCATACCACCGAGAATGTTTTATTATGCGAAACTCTATTTAAAGTCAAAATGTTTGGTTTCCTCTCTGTTAGCTACATGAACACGCGTTTAAATTGTAATTTGTGTGAATCAATATGGCGTGGACACTATACTTCAGATAGAATATAAAAAGAAATTGCATTAGAGTAATTTGAAAGCAGTCCTTTTCGAGTATAATTATTAACTGTATACTAACGTCTGTAATGTTCTTAAGTATGGAAATGTATCTATATAACTATAATAGTACTGTCCGTTATATGTCCATGAGGATATTCACTTTTCACTCAAGTTGGTATGGAGGCTCAATTCGGTCCATTCGAGGGTGCATAGAAATATTGAGTTTTGCATTTAACGATTTTTATGGGCGTTTCTTCCCACAATCTCGTCACATGTAAATGGATCTTCATCAAATTTCATATTGAGGTTCATTAGGTCCATGGGAAAATACATTCACATTTTCAGTCTTGCATGTTTTTTTTTTTTGGTTTCTATTAACGTTCTTGTGCTTTTTTGCCTCTACTTCACCCCTTGTTGATGGGTCTTTACCAAATTTTGGATGGAGGTTTACTGAGTGTATGCGGAGGTATATACAAACTTATGGTATCATTTTTTGTGTTTTGCAGTTTTTATGGGGTTTTCCAATTACATATAAAGAATTGTTTTTTTATTTCACGCAAAGCTTCACGAGGGCTATCTGTGCCAGCTATCTCTAATTTAGCAGTGTAAAACTAGAGAGAAGGCAGCTAGTCATCACCACCCAACGGCAATTATTGGGCAACTCTTTTACCAAGGAATAGTTGAATTGATCGTAACATTACAACGCCCTCACGGCTGAAAGGGCGAGCATGTTTGGTGCGACGGGGATTCGAACTCGCGACCCTCAACTTACGAGTCGAGCGCCTTAACCACCTGTCCATTTGGGCCGTCATATAAAGGAAGCAACTGTTCATGTTCTGAGATAACCTTTTATCATTCATGAGTTTACATGACTTCTGTCCAAGAGACGGGTATTCTAGCTAGTTTTGAAACATAAAATATCTTCACCTGAATCATCAATCACCAACTGTGACTTGTAATGGAGTAAGTATAATTAATGCTTCAATAAATTACATAAATTTTCAGTCAGAGATTCTATTTTCAGTTCAAGCCTTAAAAACGAGTGAGAGAAACAAGAATAATATGTTTCATTGTTGCGGAACAGTGGATATAAATTATAACTTCAAAATAAAAAGTATTTCTTTAATCCACTCCTAGAAGCTGTATTACCCGCTGTTCGCCTTTTTCGTGCATTGAATAATTTTACAATCTATCCACGAAACATGAGTCAGCCTTAAAATATCTCAAAGTAGCTTAGTTAACCTACTTTCTGTCACACTGATGCGATTTAAGAAAAACACGTCATACTGTTTGCTATTCGGTTATGGCTGTTTGAAGCTCATTTTAAATACTCGCCTTATAATTGAACCATAAAATGTTTCTAGTTTATTAATACGTCTTTATATTAATGACTAAAATCCATAGTAGTTCGGGATTTTGATTCGATCTCATGCTGGGACTGGAAAAATGTGTATTGCTTTCATTAACATTACTAATTGTTCATTACTTTTTACGAATATTACAAATGAATACAAATGTATGACTCCATAAATTACATTCGTATCAACGTCAAGTTCACTAGATGGCGTCATATTGTATGTGTAACATGTTTGCCACATAATTCAAAAGCTGGACAAAATGAGCATACACAAAATATTAACACCTACATTAATAACAACTAATTCACTTTATCGAAGAATCAGAAACAATCTCCTTCATCACTAAATCCGTTTTAAAATAAACAAAATTTCAGGTATACAGTCAAATAAGATTGTCGTTACAGACAGAGAGATTTAAGCTACTTATTCGTAATATGTATGCATATCTTCTACTTGTTTGTTGCAACGGATATCTATATCTGTACCATTTGGTTTTTTTCTTCTTCCATTTATATACGAAAACACGTCTTTTCTCATTCAGAAAAAGTATGGACGTGATTTGTCTATCGTAGCAATAATCTTCAAGTGTTATCAGCTACAATGAAAGAACACGCTCACAAGATACCACGTGCTATAATTATTAACTGACAATTTTTATATCGCGAATGGAGCTACAAATCAACAGCATTTCGCGAGGAACTTATAATAGCTAATTCGAGGCCAATGTCAAATTAAGAAATAATCTTATCTACATGTACCATAAATTAACGGTTTATACTCTTCCGATGATACAGAGAAAATTGTAATTTTTTTCTAGAAAATGATATTGTATGATACGTCATTCACGGTGTTACTGAATTTCATAGTGCAATAAGATAACCTGTGATGATTTAAGTTTTCTTAGCCTTCTTGAAACATAACAGTAATATTGGAGTTATCTAAAATACAAATGTCATAACAATAAAAACAGTTGCGTAACAAAAGTAGAAAGTCAAAAATCATGCAAAGTAAACATCAAAAAAGATAAATCATTTGTCACAGCTTCTAATAAATAAACTGATTCTAATTCGCTGTTTCTAATTATAGGTATTTAGGGTATTTGGGTGGACCTAGGAGGATCACGTACAATCTTGATCTCTCCCTCCCTATAAATCGATTAACGTTTTGGTTTGGTTTGTTTTGAATTTCGCGCAAAACTACACGGGTTGTTGTTATGTGAATTAACCGTTCCTAATTTTGCAACAATAGGCTGAATGAAAGACAGTTTATCAATACCACCCACCGCCACTCTTGGGTTACCCTTCTACTAACGAAATGGGGTATTAAGTGTTACATTATAATGCCACCATGGCTGAAAGAGTAGGCATGTTCGATGACGGGGATTCGAAACCACGCCTTAACTACCAGGCCTAAAAATAAGTTGAAAAAAGCATATTATACAATGAAAAATGGCAACGGCGTCAACATCGGTGTATCTATATGTGTTTGTTTGTTCTTAAGTGTTAAGTTACACAGTGGGTTATCTGTGGTCTTCCAGCCACAGGTGTTAAAACCTTATTTTTGGCGTTATAAATCCTCAAAACTATTGCTAATCCATCGGAGAGCTTTTATACGTATGTGAGCTTGTACGTATAATTAGGTGCATATATATGATTCTAAAAATCATTTGGATTCAAGAAGAAAGAGATAGTATTTCTTCAAATTAAGCTTAAATAGCAATGTATCAGGCTTAAGAACATAAGTTAGTAATTTTCAACAGCGAACTGAAGCCTGAGATTTATCATAGAGGAATAGGAATTAGTAATTTTTAGCAGTTTAAATTATCTTATATAAATTGTGAATACGAATTAGGTAAAAATAAATAATTATACATTTTGAGGTATTATAATGAAAATCTTAGCTAAAGTTTTTAAGACGCACACATAAGTGATACTTCTGAGCATTTCAAATCCTGAACATAGTAAATGAAATAAATATTGAACGTTGTCTCAGTGGATATTTCATGAAGAACTGTCTAGCCAAGCGGATATGATACTTTGAAGAAAATGATGATAAATGAGACATTTTTATAATATAATGTGTGAAAGAATGATAGACACACCCTCCTCACCTGGTCACACCCAACACCTTATAACTCCCAGGGGTAAATGCTTTTAAAGAAATGGAAAACTTCTAATGGTTCTAAAGTAGTGTATTATACACAGATAAGACCCTTTACTATACAATTTTGTCTGCTGGGTTCATATACTTTCTGTGTCAATGCTCTTTTCAAACATATGCGTACAGTGGTGAATATAGTGTGTTTTTGGTCTATGTAAATTAAGTAAAATTTAATTTTAATAGTATTACAGTTCTATTAGTTTTCACATAATCTACTTTGAATTATGACTTCCTAGGGCGTGGTTTGGGTAGTGTCGACTGAAAGGCTTTAGTATACAAAGTTTCTAGTATTGTTATTCTTCTATAACTAGTTATAATGAGTAATGAAATTATATCAAACCATCCTGTCAACTTTATCCTTTGCTCCGCCATCTTATCATTAGAACGATATTAAAAGTTGATACATTCAAGTAAGTCATCAGACAGTTTCAAACGTCATTTGATTTTAAGCTTTTGTGGAGTGACACTTAAACATTGTGCACCAAACATAGTTATTTAATTAGGTCAAGAATCGGGCGCTTTTAGTTGTGTGTTGTCAGATTTAGGTATAGTTCTCATGGACTTTGTAATACATTGTATATATATCTTAGTAATACCTCAAAAAAAATGTGATGTCAGCTGAAGTTTGAAACACAAAAACTCGCCAGGACAAACACAGGTGATAATATAAAAAAACGTGTAAAATGTAGGCATAAAAGTAAATGTTAAATCAGCAGACATATTTATTATAGATAGTTTCCTAGCTTGACCTGAGAAGACGAATAAATGTTAAGTGCACAGTATTCTACTTCTTTGCAAAAAGATACGAACCTATTTCACACTTTGTAAGTTTTGGTAATTTGAACTATATATTAGGTAATGATTTTAAAACAAGGTTTCAGCGCGTTTCTTTGTTTTAAAATATTGCACAGAACTGCACATTTTGAACTCTAGCGTTTTGAAGGAAAGTAGTTAGTCAACGGCATGAGCCAGTTAATCGTAGGTTACACTTATCTAATAGAACAGTGGGAATTTTTACCGTCATTCTTACAGCACATCTACGGCGCCGAAGTGCTAAACAACAACGACATTTGCGTCAACGAGCCACTAACCCTTGAATTAACCACGGTATTAGCACGTTAAAAAGTGGGATATACTTAGCCAGTGGTGCCATTTCAGCGAGATATGGGGAGGCAAAAATGAATCCTAATTTGTACAATATACAAGAATTATTGACGTAATTCGTTTCGGAGCTAACACATCAAATGTAATAATTATGTTCGAGCTAAAAAGTAATGGGGAACAAAAATAATAATTGAAAAAAACATGCGATATTTTGGCTTTGTACTTTCTATACATTAATAATCTTCCATGTACGTAACCCATTCTAGACGTTTTACATTTCTCAAACGAAAAAATAAAAAAGGCTGCACCCACTCCACCCATTTGCTGCCACGGCCTTAAGTCCCGGGTTTTAGACTTTTAAATTTTCTACCTTACAGCGTATGATAAGCAAATCTGGATTTCAAACAGTAAAGTAGACAACGCACTGTACTGATGCCATTCGATACATATAAGATCAAATAACCGGTTTGCTTTAAAGCATTGTTTATTTGTACGTTAATATGGTGTGGTAACAGATGCACGAGGTATTTGAGCATTCGTAGTAACTGACTTTTTTTGCTTTTAAAAGGTCTCTATGCATTTTTCTACGAATTTAGTGTGTTCAGGTTTGTTTTATAGTAGTGTCACAACACGCTATCTGCTGTGTCCACTGAGGGGAATCGAACCTCTAACCTTAGCGCTGTTAATCCGTAGACTTACTGCTGTTCCACTATGGAACTTCATTCAATTGATTTTTGTTTTGTATTTTACTGTCGTTAAAGTATTTCCGATTTGTATAAAGATCACACGAAAGCACATGCTTTGAGCAATTCGCTATATATTTACCACTTTATTTGTCGAACTATCTGCTTGTGATTTAATTCTTAGGAAAGTTTATTTTTTTCATTCTTTTTTAATTAACCGGTAATTTCATATTAAGAATTAAAACGTATTGATAATATACATATAAGTGTAAGTGGGACATTTTAGATTAAAAAATAAATAATAGCAATTACTTATTGTTTGACAAAACAAATCACTAGAGGTCATGGTAATGCCAACTTTCTTTTGTTCCCATAGCAACTGCATGCCAGATTGCAAACACACGCCTAACACGTCTGATATGCTTCTTGTATAAGTGTACTTAAATATAACACAGTAACACTTACGTTAATAGGAAACATACGAATTTTCTAAAAAGAGTATTTACAACTACTTACTAATGACGTAGTACAAATAATTCAATAAAAATTCACAATCCTTTAAATCGCTTTGAAAATATTTTTGTTTACTTATATGTGGAATTGGATAATTGCAAAAGTACTTGAATAATTTACTCATTTATACTATGATTTATTCGTTGCATTTCTTTAAGTCCCTATTTCACACATTATGAAAATACTGTATAAAATGTTTTCATTGAATATCCTACTTAAATAGGTTTTTGTGAAATATGTTGTGATAAGTTATAAATGGGTGAAGGTGCGTAACCTGGAAATAACATTATTTAATCGAGGAAGTAACAAAAATAATTCCACTGTTTATTTAGATTACTACCTGGAAGTAAGAGCTTATTCAACTACATAACGAAAGCGTTAGTATATACATTAAACAAAATGAAATGTTACCAGTATGTTACAGTGTGCAATAGAGGGTTGCGCTTGAATGTAACACACAAATACAACTCAATACTCAGAAAATTCCATTATTTCTTCAATAGACCGACAGGTAGTGTTTGTCTGTTTGTTTTTGCATTTCGCGCAAAACTACACGAGGGCTATCTGTGCTAGCCGTCCTTAATTTCGCAGTGTAAGACTACATGGGAGGCAGCTAGTCATCACTGCCCACCATCAACTCTTGGACTACTCTTTTACCAATGAATAGTAAAATTGATCATCACATTGTAACGCATCCACGGCTGAGGGCGAGCATGTGTAGTGTGACGAGGATTCGAACCTGCTACCGTTAGACTACGAGTCGAGCGCCTTAATCACCTGACTATGCAGGGCCGTACACCTATATTGATCAAGAATGATCTGTTTATAGTTAATGTTGTATCAAAGCTATTTAAAACATTATTGCCTCACTGGCTCAGCTGTACGTTGGAGAGTTTATAAAGCTAACATTCGATCTTTGCGATAGGTACAGCGAAAGTAGCTTATTGCGCAACTTTGTGCTTAAACAAATAAACGTAAAAAAAAAAACTAATTAAAAATTGTTGAGTTTTGTGTAATATTCTTCCCGGCATTTCTTTCTGATAATATATTTCTGCGACAGTTACAACACACGTAACATTTACAACCGATAAAACTTTCATTTAGATTAATATTAGGCCCATCTCTTAAAATTCGTTTCACTATCTCCGTCTTGTTGCTTTTAGAGACGAAAATACGTACATAGATGCATACATATATATATATATAGATACACGTAGTTTAAAGACAACAAGATAGTGAAGTATGTTTACTTAATGGCTCCTGTGTTTATGCGATATATGAAGATTTTTTCTGTGCGGATTTCAAATTTTCCCTACATACTTCAGTTCAGTCATTTCTTCATTAAAATAAGTTCTGAACTTGTTAACCATATGTTAACACGCTTGTAATATCGGTAAAAAATCTATGCTTATAAAAAAACCTAAATTTATTCCTTAATTTCTATTATAATAATTTATGAAAACCTGTTGACGAGAAGTCAATTTGCTCAAAAACAATTTTCTTCTCTTAGTCAGGTTTTATGATATGGTCACTGAATCCTAACTGTAAAAAATTCGTATCAAACTGTATTTTGTATCTTTAGAACCAAAATATTTTGCTCTATAATGCACCCAAAATTTGCCTGGGGAGTTATTTTTGATGAGAAAGTTAACTAAAGTGCCCAGCATGGCCAGGTGGGTTACGACGTGCGACTAGTAATCTGAAGATCGCGGGTTCCCATTTCCGTCGCACCAAAGCCCTCGAGTAACTTTGCGCAAAATTAAAAACAAACAAACAAACAGTTAACTAAAGTTATTTTCTTTAAGTTTTTCCCATTCATTGAAATACAAAATTAGATTTCGCCTTGAAAAAAATTAAACGTGATTCGCGTTGAAACTGTAAAACTAAATAAATTTCTTTTGGAAAAAGGTCAACTTTACTGTTGAAAATTTCCAGAATAACTGCGAGAGCGAAGCTGCAAAATAATAATGAAAAAAGATTGTTAAAGAGGAAAGCTAGAAGTGGATGAGAATTATTTTTATTCTTCATAGTTCTACATGAATCAAGAGAGATAATTTTATGAAATTAAAACCTTTTTAACAGAGATGTACTAAGCTACTTTAACTACAAGTAAGAACAGAATCTTTTCAACATCATCTATGAATTCTTTCTTAGTGTCTATGCACACTATGCTCATATTGATTCAGGAGGCCATTTGTAATTGAAAATACTCCAGTTGTTATAAAGTCATGCCACCTCAAAATGATCAGGGAACATTTTAATACCTTTAACGTTACACTAACTGTATCCCTGGAAAAAGTTACAAATAAACAAAACAACTTAAGGCTAACTACGACTCCTGTGAGACTTAAGTGACATTGAGAGAGCATATTAACTTAACTGCGAAGAAGGCTGTTTTAAACTGCAGATTCTAGTCCTGGAGTTTCTCATGTCACGAAAGTGCTTTTCAAATTCAGAATGGTGAAAACTAACTATACAAACATTATTTTATTATAGTTGTAAAAATTTCTTCCACATATATATATATATATATTAATTATAAGAGCTGGCATCAATAAAATTATTTTTCCTAACCATTCAGAAATGGGATATTAAACACTAAGCCTAAATATATCTACATATACAAATAAGAAAACACTGGGATATTAGGTTTCTTTTTCTTTCTTTCATTAATTTCTTCTACCGGTTTCATGACTTCAAGAGCCACTGTTCAGAAAATACTTTTACCGAGGATTTATACCAAAAAAGAATACAAATATCACTTTTCAACTAAACATGCCTCCCAGTGGCACAGCATATTATCACCGCTAGAAACATGGTTTCGATACCCGTGGTGAGCAGAGTACAGATAGCCCTTTGTGTAGCTTTATGCTTAACTACAAACGAAAAAGAAACAACTAAACATAAATAATCTAAATGTAATACATACACTTTCCAAGAGGACAGAAGTAACTGGTTGTGTAAAGTTAGTTTGTTTATTTTGAATTTCGCGCAAAACTACACTATGGCTATCTGAGCTAGCTATTCCTAATTTAGTGGTGTAAGACTAGAGGAAAGGCAGCTAGTCATCACTATCCAACGGCAACTCTTGGGAAACTCTTTTACCAAGGAATAGTTGGATTGACCGTCACATTATAACGTCCTTACGGCTGAAAGGGCGAGCATGTTTGGTGGGACGAGGATTCGAACCCGCGACCGTGAAGTTTTTTTTCTGTTAACACCACTTTACACCAATAAAAATCAAATTAATTTAATGGTAAATGAAAACACAGAGAAAAGATAGTTGCACAGTGCTTATAGAACTTAAAGTACGACACAATATGGTGTTCTATATATTTTTTAATTAGTTGTTATATGGTTTAAATTTTTCTTGTACTAAATTAAATAACTCTGATCAATCTATTTTCGAAAATAAAAGTGTAATGTTTATACAATTATAATTCGCACGCTCATGTCTTCTTAAACAGCTGTTGGAGCAGGAAAAACATAGCCTTCAGAGAAAATTCGATTCAGTGGAAGGAGAATATGAGAGTCGCGTAGCGGAACTTCTGGCTGATATTGCAGAGCTGAAAAATGAACTCCAGGGCCATGAAGTGTCACTGAAGTCAACGGAGACAGAGAAGAGCAAAATCGTTCGAGAGCTTCAGGAACAGAACCATAGGTTAGCTGTTTCTCTGAAACAGGTGAGTGAAACTCAAGGTATTGTAGTAATGTTGTTCTTTTATTGATTTTTTTAATTATTTTTCAAAAAGAATTATGTCATATTCTCGTTGTATCCTGTATTGTAAAATACCGATTTTTCTTGACGTAATATTTGTCGCTAGGCTAGAGAGAAGCTTGTGACCAGAATGAATTTTAAACTGTGATACAGCGGCTCATAGAATGACCCTCAGTTTTTATGTTTTTTTCTTCAATTGCAAACTGTTTAGTCTATATATCTATCATCTCTTGCTCGATCTGAAATCTAATTACAGTTCTCGATTCAGGGGGTCAAACCTTTTCGATTTATGTATTTGACAACGCTAAAGGTCTCATACATTAATTTACTCTAATCCTACCTAAAAAAATTCAAGTGCTGCGGTTGTTGAGGATTCCTCCTTATTTGATATTCAGTTTTGTTTCTCTTAAGAACATTCTTCCTTGTGCAAATGCACGTACTGCACCACCAGTCATGCCGGCCTTGTTAATAAGTTTATTTTAGTGTTCATTTTTGTTGTTTGTTTCTACTTGCGAAGCTACATACTCAGATATATAGTTTGAGTAGTCAAAAAAGGCCTTACTGTCAAGTGCTAGATGACTAGTCATTTACATCAGTTGAGGAACTACTCCCTTTATGTGCGGAAGATCTTTGGTTCAAACCCGGGATCAAGAGAAGTTCAAATATCGTTAAAAGAAAAGAGTAAATAAATTACTACATTCGTAAACTATGTCTACGGGAGGTGATAGAATCGAACCACGTTTTTTTTTTGTATTGTAAGTCCGTAAATAAATCACTGACCTGCTGGGAGACTTATATTACTGTAGTTTATAGTTCAGAATTAAAACACTTTTACTTGCTCTGAAATCAGCTAGATAAGCCATACGTTAACGTTATCAACTCAGAGCTTAACTTCCATACTGAATCATAAAAAGCAAAATACACTTACGCTAAGGTTACAATGAATAAAATTAGAATTAGGCGTTATTTTCAAACTCTCGACATACCGAAATGAGCACTTGTAATTTTATATTGTCAGCTTTATTCGGACCAGCATGGTCAGGTAGTTAGGGCGCTCGACTCGTAATCTGACGGTCGCGGGTTCGAATTCCAGTCTCACCAAACGTGATGTTCTTACAACTGTGGGGACGTTATAATGTAACACTCAATCCCACTATTCGTTAGTGAAAAAAGTAGCTCAAAAGTTGGCTGTGGGTGGTGATAATTAGCTGCCTTTCCTCTAGTCTTTTACAGCTAAATGATATCCCTAGTGGAGCTTTGCGTGAAAATCAAAACAAATAAATGCACAAGCTGATATATCAACTTGCTGTCTATATATATATCATTTTGCACTATTTTCCTCTTTTTTTTTTCCAAATTTTGTAACAGGTACTAAATGTCACAAATACAACTTTATCTCTATTTTTGTACTTGTTTTCCGGTTTACTCCTGTCCTAGTTTGGTTTGTTTTTTTATGAACCAAAAGCTACATAAGAAAATCTGTGCTAGCCGTCTCTAATTTAGCAGTATAAAACTAGAGGGAAGGCAGCTGGTCATCATCACCCACTGCCAACGCTTGGGCTACTCTTTTACCAACGAATAGTGGGATTGATCGTAACATTATAACGCCCCTACAGCTGAAAGGGGGAGCATGTTTGGTGTGACGTGGATTCGAACCCGCGACTCTCGGATTACGAGTCGAGTGCCTTAACCATCTGGCCATGCTGGGCCTATTCATGTCCTGAAGAAGAAGGGAAGTTTAAATAATGAATGTGTTCAGGCTCCGTTTGTGCTAATTTTTGTGCTTTTTATCTTAATGTATTATTTATATTGAAAGATGTATTTACTGTTATTGCTTATTACATACATAATAAAAGCTAGTTTAATTTTAATACATTTCAACTCACGCAATATGATGTGACATGAAAAAAATATTTTGAGTATCTTTATCTCTATTCATTGGACATGCCTACATATAGTTTTTATTTTCTTTTAATTAATTGTGGTAACTGCTACAATGTGAGTGGTAGTACTAGTCAATGCTTTGACAATAATAGTTTTGGGCCCCACTCTAAAAAGAAAAGTGCTAATTACATTATTTCTACAAATCCACAAAAATGTGTTTGTGTTTTCTTGTAGCAAAGCTATATCAGGCTATCTGCTGAGTCCAACTAGGAGAATCGAACGCCTGAATTTGCTTTGTAAATCCGTACACTTACCGCTGCACCAGCGGGGAACCGAGGGAAGTGTAAACAGAAGAAGTGTTAAAATAATTTGAGAAGTTATTCTTTCTCTTTTTTTTTTTAATCACAAACTGTTACATCTGTATTTTACTCGTGTCATGCACGTATTACCAATTAGAGCATACGCACTGCATTTGCGTCACTGAAGTCTTGCGTGTGTATGTTTTTCTTATAGCAAAGCCACATCGGTCTATCTAGTGAGCACACCGAGAGGAATCAAACGCCTGATTTATAGAGTTGTAAATCCGTAGACTTACCGCTGTACTAGCGGGGTGCACTTAAGTCTTGTTGTCACAATATTTAAACCTCCACTTGTCACTGAATGGTATTTTGGATTAAGTTCATTCAGAATATCTTTTTGAATAACTATGATTCTAATATAACTAAAAGCCAAAGTTCTGATGAAAATATTAAGTTCTCGTGACTCTGGGCCTAGAGAACTTCTGGGGATCCCTCAGTAACGACTGAATCTTTCTATGCCTAGCGCCATCTTTGTGTAATGAACAAGTATTTCAATTAAAAGTAGTTGTCGGAACTATGTTTCTCTACCAGTACCTGATGAAGTGATTAAAGTTGTAAATTTCTGATACAAAAGTAGGTCAGAGATATTTTAACTGTTACAGAGACACACTTGACACATTTACCAAATGAGGCTAAAACTTGTTTCTAACAAAGGTGTAGCAAGCCTGACTATTGTTTATTTTGGTAACGTAAATAAATTATCAATGTTACAAAATTATATTTCCAAGAAAGGGCGAAAAATAGAAAATGCAAAAAGAAATGAAGCTCTAAATAAGAAACTGACTTTGAAATAACAAAAGGAATGTTGCACAAAAACAATAAAAAATGAGGACGCTACAACAGACAGATTATATTAATCAAGCAGAGTATATGGTTTTAATAATATTATATTTTCTAAATTATTATCGGCATGCTAAATGGCTGACTACTTAAATTTAATACATTTAAAAATATGTTCAGTGATATGTAGAGTTGGCATGTTATTTATTTTACGAATTATTAAGAACCAAGAACAAAACGTAATATTAGACACTAGCAGATTTCAACCAAAGGGGTCAAGCAGTACAGCAATCAATGAAACGTTACTGATGGAGAGGTGTTTAAGGTACTCGACTCGTAATCTGAGGGTGGCGGGTTCGAATCCTCGTAACACCAAACATGCTCGCTCTTTCAGCCGTGGGGGCGTTATAATCAATTAATCAATACCCCGTTTCGTTGGTAAAAGAGGAGCCCAACAGTTGGCAGTGGGTGGTGATAACTAGCTGCCATCCCTCTCGTCTCACATTGCTAAATTAGGGACGGCCAGCGCAAATAGCTCTCGTGCAGCATTGTGCGAAATTCAAAACAAACCAAAGCAGGTACTATTGACAGTAATATGCAATAATAATTGTTTATTTAATTATATATACATTAGCAGGACAGGAGGTGTGCAAAGCAATATGAAAGTCAAAGTTTCCTTTTAAAATTTGGTATAATGTTAGTGATTTATTTATGGTACACAGTTATTGTTTGTGTCTTTTTTGTCTTGCTGCTCAATTTAATAAAAGTTGAGTCTTGGTTTCTCTCAGTGAAATAAGTGTATTCAATTTAGTAGTAATATAAGTGGTCACAAATAATTTGTGCTGCATATATTTTCTATATTTAAAATGGATTCACAAAAACTGGAATTACATTTTGGAGATCTTTATCCTTATGCTGACGTTACAGTTCTGACAACTTTTGACAGAACTTGACTCAAACACTCTAAAATTTTATATTACACCACTGATTAAAAGTCTTTGTTTTATTACTGGTTTAATATATGCATAGATTTAGTTTGGGAAGAATTCCAATAGCTAGTTTAGCTAGTTATTGGCTATGTATTTATGGCAGAACTCAAAGCACATTTTTTACAATTTTAACCTTGAAGTTAAATTGAAGTATTCTATATTTTGTTAGTAATAATAATATGCAAATAGTGATGTTATTACAGGCATCCAAGTCAGAAGAACAGCTGACAGAGCAGTTGAAGTCTCTGAGACAACAATTCACTGTTCGAAGTTCAAACTTCACCGACCATGTTTCACAGTTGGAAGGGCTTAGAGAAGAGGTATATGCTTACACATCTTTTTATCTAAATGGAACTGTAAGATGATTCCTTACATTTTATTATATCTTTGCCACACAAGAAGTAGAACTGTATTTTGAAATTTAAGAAATATTCAATTTGTTTTACATTACTTTGATTATTGATTAAAAATGTATTAACTGATTACCTTAGATATCTTGTCTTTTACTCATTGATCATAGTATGTACAATAAAAGGTTTATATTTCTCTATTACAACTTGAAAACTTGTATTACAATCTTTGTTTGTTAAAAAGGAGAATAATTATAGCCATATTAATTTTATTTCTGTCATTAGCAACATGTTTGAAGACTTTATTTAGAAAAGCATTTGGTAAATATGACCATTTATAAATCAACTCATATTTGATCAAGTACTTTTTAGTAGTGTTTTCAATTAACTACAATGTCTGTTAAGAAACATGAATCATATCAGTTAATAATAATAATAAATTTATTTAGAAAAGCATTTGGTAAGTGTGAATGTTTTTAATGTTTTACAATATGGTTTTGGAAAGAAGCAAGAACTTTGATAGAGCTTCCTTTTTGGGTGAGAACACATTGACCAATGTTATGTATTAGAATTTTCAGACAGTCTTTTGTAAGATACTGCATAAGATATTAATTAGACAGTTTAATGAATTTGAGAAGTGGGGTATGGTAAAGAAGATATGGGTATTTCTGTACCTGGAGTGTGTGTTCAGAAGGTTTCCCTTATTAAGATGATTATTTTTTCTTTTAACTTAAATGTGTGAAAATGAAATGTTCACATAAATATATGTATGGATGTGTATGTTCATTAATGGTTATTGTAAATATTTTGCTAAAGTACTAGTTGTCTACTTTCCTTAATCATTCCACTTTGTTGTCACTCACAGTTCTTACACAGGTCACAGTTGGCATTACAGTTATTTCATGGCTGAAAAAGTGTGAACTTAACTGAAAGCCTAACAAAAACAATTATTCAAAAAGTGGGTTTGCAACTTGCATGATTTTGTTAGATAAAAAACATACAGATACAACAAAAATCATTTTCACTAGCTTGTACATCTGGAAAATGTGAAGTATGCACAGATATCTAGAACTTGTGACTATCTGTTGAAATGTGTTTAGAACCTTTTTCTTTTGACACTATTAAATTTACATAAATCAGTCTTCAAATCTGTGTTTCACACATATTGTGAATAACTGTTTAGTTCTTTTCACCAAATTGTTTCATATCGTATTAGACTTGTAAACCAAACTTCTCGTGATTAATTAAAATGTAAAACATGCTTCTTCATTATTGTTTATTTTTCAAACACTTGAATTAGTACTGAAAAGTAATTTGGTATATTCAATGTTATGCTACAGTTGTGGGCTGAATAATCAAAAAAAAAATTCAAAATGCTGAAATGCAAAGTTTGTTTTGCCAAATTGTTTTGTATTTGGTAAAAACAAATTTCTTAATGTTCAGCAGAAGTTAAAGCTTACTCCTCAATTTCAGATAAATTCTCAAAATCCTCAACTGCAAATAATAAAAGATCCCATCAATAAACATTTGGGTTGAGTGATGAACAGCATAATTTTAGGTAGTGGTCCAATGCAAAATGTTTTGTTGCTGAATGGTTTTGAAAACCAAATGCTGTACAATTTGGTAAAATATTTAAGTATACAATTTAAAATGTTTCTTGATTCTCACAGTACTTTTTTAAATGTTAAGGCTTAAATTTTATTTAATAACTTTATGTAGGATGAGTTTTACTGAATGGCCAACATGATTAGGATGTGGGATACTTCATCCTGTACTAATGTCATTAAAATTGGATTTCACTGTGCAGTTCTTGTAGAATTGTTAAGTATGTAGCTGGTTGGTTGGACACCTGAAGGTCATTTGTTCCCTGTTTTCGTTGATGGAATGATCATATGAAAAACAGCTAGCAAATGCACTCTGAGAGAGGTGACAGGATTGTTTTCTGTATATTGTAATTATAACTCTTTATTATCAACAGGCTCAAATATTCTTGTAACAAACTTTCTTCAGATATTAGACAATAGTGTTGACCTGAATTTTGTGCAATAATCCACTTTGGTTTCTTTTGAATATCAATTTAGATTACTTTGCACTTTGTTTTATACTATGTTTGGTTTCGTTCTTCAACTCAGTCAGTCAGAAATGCAGAATAAGTTCCACCTAATATTTTTTGCTTTTAATATACCTGCCTGTAAGGCAAATCATTGCACCTAAGAATACCATAAAATAAAATGTGTGGTTAAAAAGTAGAAGATGTGTTATAGTATTAGAAAATGTAAATCTAATATGATATCTTTCCTCCTCTCAAAAAATAGCATTTCTGAATTAGTGCTGCACTCTATCAGTGCAAATTTTCAACACTTGCTTTCCACCTCCTTTTTCTCCATGTCCACATGCAAATGATTATGAGATGCTCCTCATCAGTAGATGTGCGACACAACCACCATCATGAATGGCACCCTCTCTAAATTTACACTTATTAATCACTTCTCGATTGGCAGTAGTACTGTAAAAATGCTTGTTTACAAATGTGTCAACATTTCTCTTTATAAAACATACTTAGTCTTTTCATTACTATTTATTTGTTATTTCTTTATTTACTGGACCCTTTTTGCTCGTATATCATGGATTCCACTCTATGGCAAGTGGTGCCTAACCAGATATATTTTTTATTTTGAAAATTCACACTGCCCATTTTCTGACCCTGCTCATTGTTAATTACACTGTAGTTCTTCCTACAGCAGACCTTATTTTAATTTCCAGATGTTGCCAAGTGTTGTTGTGTGTCTCCTTTTAGTTTTCATCTGTGCCAAAACAGTTATATCAAAGGATAACATTATGCATGCTGCAGAGATGGGGTGTTTCATAGGACCACTAGTAGTTTTTTCTAGTGGTCTTTTGCTTCATAAATACATTTGTCCCAAACCATACACTCATGGACATATATGAGTAAAGCAGACAGTGACTGCTGCCCATATCTGATGTTCTGTGGCTTTGAGACTGAAAGACCAGACTACAATTTCAGATGCAACTGAGTATTGGTTGATTGACTATGGTGACATGGTAGCTCTGCCTTTCAAATTAGGGTATTGCACTGTCTTCATTGGTGTATTCCTCTGGACTCTTCAATGCATGTTTTCCTCCTTTCTTTTAGTGGAGTATGCAAATCCTTGCCACTGGAGTGGTGAACCATGGAGACCCGTTCTCCTGAGTGATGCATCATACTACTCAGTTGAGAGTAGGGCAGGAGCATTCTGTAGGTGATGATGTGGACCTGATATACAGTTCCAGATAATGTCAGGTGTTGGTTGTAGTACCTTATATATAGAAAATTAATTGTGATAAAGTTAATTAAAATGTCAAAAGGAAGGACTGCATTAAAAACAGTAAATCCAAACCTTTGACTAATTATATTAGTTTGTTATTACCTAAAAACAAGTCAAACAAAAATAAATTACAAATAATAGACAAAAAATATTGCAATAATTAAAAAGATACCAGGGTACAAGCTGTAATGTGGGATATAAAATGTACCCTAGGAGGTGACTGTAAGCATGCTTCTTTGTTGGTAATTCTGATTATTTATTTAAAGTGAGAGTTAACATGGTGGACACTTTCTGTATAATCATTATTTAATTATGTGTACTTCTAGTGGCTATACTTTTAATAGGCTCTTCTTTCAAACAACACAACCAGTTATTTACTTATTATTTAGTAGATCACAGAATATCATTATGAATTTTGAATATATTTCAAAAATACTTTGTATAGGGACTTAGATGTTAACTATCACATTTAAATCAGATTAGAGTTTGTTAATTACATGTATTTGATGCTTTATTTTCAAAATATACCATAATGTTTGTACTACCAGTTCAAACTATCCATCTGTAATAGATTAACTTTCTACTAGATTGATATATTGTTGGAAAGAAAACATGATCTGGAACAAAGAATTGAGAGTCTAGGGGAGGAACGAGAAAACATCAGTTTGACTTTAGAAGAATCCAGTGATAGAATTGCAATGTTGGAGTGTATTAATAAAGAACAAAAGCAACAGGTGAGATACATAATTATACTAACAGCATAACTTTTAAAAAAAACCACAAAAACTACCATCCTTGGATATAACTCCAACAAAGAAAATATACTTTTTTCTGTGTATTGATATAAAGAAAAGAGCATTTTCTATGAACACCTAAGTGAAGGCATCAAAAAAAGCTGCTCTTTTAGTTGAAAGAATGATACATACTTAATCTCAAATAGGATGAAAATGGTCACAGTTATCTAAGATTTAATCATCATAAGTGCTGAACTAGAATGAAAGGTCATGTCATTACATTCTACTTTTATTTACAGTTTGTAAACTTTTGATCTTGAAATTATCTGGTAAAATTTGAATACTTAAGCATAATAAGTATTACAGCTAGTTTGTGAATTACTGATATTGCAATTAAATGAAAATATATTTGTCAACTACTAGTCATCAGCCACTAGAAACTCATTTCAGTGACTCCACTTTACTTGCATCAGTGAAGGACTAATTTTAAAAGGATGTTAATTGAATATAAATAGTCAGTACTTTAATGGAAGTAATAGAAAAGCTGAAATTATACACTAAGTAAATGTCAAACTACATTTCTTACTATAAATCTTGAGTAAAAGTTTCCTCTTTTATGTCAATATTTAGATACGAATCCAACAAAGAGATATTGAGGAACTCAGACATGTTAATAGTCAGCTTCAGACTAAACTAGACAACATTTACAAGAGGTGCAGCTCCCCAAGTTTTGGGCAGACATCTGTTTCCAATGAAAATGAAATGGCATCTCACTCATCTTTAGAAGATGAATTAAAATCGCTAAATGGAAGTCAGGTATAAATATTGTTAGTAATATTTTCAGTTGACAAGCATTGATCTTACCCAGAATGAAACATTTATGATGTAAATTTTTTCATTGTTAGAGGTAAGTTTTCTAAAGATATAATTATTTCTTTAAGGTGTTCTGTATAGTAACCAATTTTAATTAAAAAAATAGGAAGACTACAGGCATTTAGTGTTTTGATAAAAAACAATGTAACTAAGTCATTACTTAGTATCCTATAAATATGTAAAAAAGTGGATTTACACATACTTTTTAGATTTGAAAGTTGTACAGAAATGTTTTTTATCTTTCTTTTCATTGCCTTCTCTTGTAAATTTAGCTTAATTTACTTTTAATAATACAGTTTATATGTAAAAAGAAATATTCAAATAGTTAACCAATTGACAGAGAATAAATTATCTAGTTAGACATAGATTTAATCATTTCAAAATAAACTTGTTTGATATTCAAGTATATTATTTCTAAATTCATGACTTTATTTTAGACTCAGGTGATGTAAAAATTTTTGAAGGAATTAAGATGCTTTATTTTAGAAATCTTCTTGTATTTTCATTTGAAAGATCGAAAGAAATAGTTCACAATCACAACCAGGTTTATCTGTTGGTTTACAAGATCTGAAATATGAGAATATAGAAAGTGATGATTATGAAATGCTACCATTTACTGAATTTCCTATTCCAGACTCTGAGGATGGTTGGAAGGTAAAAAAAAATTATATATATGTATATATATAAGAAAAATAGTAAGAATAATTGTTTGTTGTTGAGTGAACTGAAAGCAAGGAATATATAGGTTAAATTAACCCTTATGGATCTTCTCAATATGTATTTCATGAAATGTGTAAATAAAATACAGAACATAATTATAGTAAGATGTATATATTGTATACTGACTTAATATATTAATAGTATTAATATATCATGTGGTATATACTATTATAATGAATTTTGTAAAAAGTAAGTAAATTTTTAAGAATTATTGTATATTTTTTCTTTCAAAATCTTTTACTTGGATATGCCTGCACACAATTAGAGCAGAAAGTAATTTCTATGGATCATACTGCTATAAAAACCTCAATATTGGATTTTTGTTTTCAGTTTCGACAAGAATTAGCTGAGATATATTGTCAGATTAAATTGCTGTGTGAGGACCTCAGGAAGAAAAGAGACAGTGCATCAATTGATAGTGGTATTCAGTCTTCACAAGGTGAAATACAAGCACAAAATATGAGCATTGGGATGATAACAGCAGTACTTAAAGAATTACGAGCTCTTACGCATGATCTTTTAGCTTACTACAGTGAAATTGTAAGTATTAATACATTTTCTAGTTAGTTCACATTTCAGTCTATCAAGCTTTTTATGTAAACTAATATTCTAAAATTTTTCTCAATAAAAGTTTAATTTTATATTACTTAATAATCAGTGACATTTCTTGGACTTTTCATATGGGAAGCATAAGAAGGGCAAAAAGTTAGTTTGTGTGTTTGTGTTGGGGGCAAAAAATTATTAATATGCTCATGTAGACTTTAAACGTATTAAAAGACTGAATCATGATATCTCAGATGAAGGGACTACTAGGAGGGCAGAACTTCCCATTGAGGAAGGTCTGCCAAACCCCACATCACCATAGTGGACATGCTCCTAATAATAATAAATTAAAGTATTTCTTTGGCATTTTATTGATTTTGAAAAAGGTAATAATAATAAGTTAATGAAGTTGAGCAAATGCTAAGAAGAAAAATAAATTTATACAATACATGTGTGATTTAATTTGGGTTATAGAGAATTGCCCCTATAACGAATATAATTTGCAACCAAATTTAAGATGGTAGTTGCATTTATCATACACAAAGGAGAGGAATATGCAAGGCACAGCTGGTCTTTAATTTCTTATTGAGACAACACCATAGAATTTCGAAATCTCTTGCTCTTCTTTGGATTAGTAAAGTGACTGTATAATGAAACTAAATTTTTAATTTCAGCCATGTTCAGTTTGTAAAACTATTGTGCATGAAAGAGACTTACTAGAAAAGGCCCAGAAGGAACTTAAGGATAAAACTGGTGAACTGAAAATGAAGGAAGAAAGTATTTCTGAACTTGTAAAAAAGGTAGCTTCTACAGTATATAAAGTATTGTAGTTGGAATTTTTGTATGACATATCACTATTAAAATTGTAATTTTTGTGGTGTAGAATGTCTATAATTGATGGAGCATATTATTGATAAAAAAAGTAATTTTTAAGGAGGAACATGTCATTATTACCAGATATGGTAGTTTATTTTAGTAAATTGTTTTGAATTCCATATGTGTAAAGTAGTTTTTTCTACTTTAAAGAAGTATAAATGAGTAGACAATGAAAGGTTGAAACAATTTCTGTTTCTGAACAAACCCATGTATATATGTTTCATATTTAAGGATTTGTTGGTGTACTGGTTATTAAATGAAATATGAAAATACTAAATTTATTTGGTTTATATATTTTGAAAAAATGTGTATTTTATACAATTTAGTGGAAAAACTCGCATTTTGACCAACGTATATGTATATTGTTGAAATATTCAAACAAATTTCAAATCACTGTTGCCTAATTTTGATTTTCTCAGGTAACTATCCAAGAAAGAGAGGTGGCTATCCTTAAGGAAGAGCGAGACCAGTTACATGATGACATAGACAACTGCACATTAGCTAAAGACGAACTTGTCAGAAAATCTTGGGAAGTTCGTGATCGAGCTGTTGAAAGGTATTTTTAATGTCTTCTATAAGAATTTTCATAATTTTGTTCAGCATATCACAAAGATATTAACTTGTGATATACATTTCTTTCTTATCTCAGTTGCACTAAAACAAGTGCATGAAACTTGTGAATAATTAGTGTTTATTCAATAATTATTTTTAATTTTAAGGAAAAGCAAATTAATGAATCCTAACATGTTAGAACTATCAAAAATTGAAACATAGGTTACAGAACTGATTTGTTTTAATATGAAAATGTAACAGAAAAAAATACTGTTCTGGGAAATACTCCTGTAGTTACATGTCATTTTGCATTGTTTCAGTTTTCTAATCTTTCTGTTCTAAATAGAAAAAATGCTGTTGAAATTGAACTTGCCAAAACAAGAATCGACATGATGCACATTAATAGTCAGCTGATGGAAGCTATTCAACAAAAGGTGGAACTGTCGCAGCAACTAGAACAGTGGCAGGTAATGTTTATGTATGCTATATAGTTAATGTCAAAGAGATAAAACAGTTGCAGGTATTTGCTATTACTTTAATTTTGTCTAAGGATGATGTCAAGAAGAAAACTATTGTAGGTCACAAATGTGTAGTTTTATTTTAAATATATCTATATTATATATCTGTTTTTAGTATTTATTTATTGTACACACACTCACATATGTATATATTGTTTTATTTTATTTGTTATAACCATATTTATGTACTGAGTTTCAAATATTCTCTCTCTTTGTTGTCAGGTTGATATGCAGGTCCTTCTTGATGAGCAGTTGAAAATTAAGCTTAAAAACCAAGAAGAAGAAGATAAGAATAAGAGCTTTAAGCAGTCCTATCATCTAGCAAGGAATAACAAAGGGAAGATTTTTAAACTCTGGAGTTGACCACTTGGAAAATAAAACACGTCAGACAGTTTCTCATATTGTGCATGTGCAATCCAAATAACTGTTTATTAAAAAAGAGTGACTATACCTATTGTAGATCTGTAATTATTGTATAAGAAAAAAAAACCTAGAAAAATAGTTAAAGTTGAAAGGTAGCTTTTACTTTACAAATTATGTTTAATAAAAATTTACTTGTTTGAAGCTAGGGTACTTTCTTAGTTGTTCCATATGAGAAAGTGTGACCAGTATTTACTCATAGGAAACTAAGGTTAACTTGATTACATTAATGTTTATGAATATTGTAAGTATTTGTTAGGGCAAGTTACAGAGGAAATACCATACATAAAGGTTCTGTTTTCATTACTCCCTGCTTCTGACTTGGCTTCAAGCAGGATATTGTAAGATATAATTAATACTTGAACCCGTCAATACTTGTTGAAATTTTATAATTACAAAATTGATGAAAACAAAAATAAATCATACTTTTCATAAATACTTCATTTATTACTACCATGGTTTTACCAATAAGAGGTCTTATGATGTCTTTGTAGGTAAAACTGTGGTAATAATACATATTTGTAAAGTACATTGAGGTACTTAAACAATGTATAGGAGATGAAATAAAATCACTGGTGTGCATTATTCTATGACAGCTGGGCAACATTGCTGAATATATTGTGTTAAATATGTGTCTTGAAATTATACCAGACAATCAGTGTAAGAGGAGATTTTACGAGTTTTTAGAAAAATAACCCAAAAAAAACACTTTATAAATTCAATTAAAGTTGGGCAACTTTACTGAATATATTGTGTTAAATAATATGTCTCATGAGTTTTGAGAAAACCAACATTATAAATTTCATATTTTATTGTTGTAGTGTTAAGAACATACATATGGGAAAAACTGTAGGAAAACTATCATATAAGACAAATTTAGGTAACTTTTGGGGTCTAAATCAACAGAAATATGTATTATAACTGAGTTGAATGGTGTTTTACTTAGATATCTATAGTCTTTTTTATTTTTTAAATTTGAAATGGGAAAAATAAATTAAGTTCTTCATCTTGTTAAATTATCAGTTAATTTACAAATTACAAGATACTGCTTTTTTGTGTTTGTTTCTTGCTATATTTTAGTCAGGTTTGGATACTGATATATTTGCATTTAATGTTTAGATCAATAAAAGATATTACAAATAATATTATTAATGCAGCTTGTGTTTAGTTAATACTCACATAAGTCAGTTTTTTTTTCAAGTAGTTTCTTGTTGGCCATGAATTTGTTCTAAAAGACTGAAGGACTGTCATTCATGCTCACCTTTAAATAATTGTTTCACAACTTGGAAGTCTAACATCTGTGAATAGTACCTGCTATTTGCATTCAACTGCTTTTTTTGTTTTGGTGAGTGCAAAAATCACATTTAGTGACACATGTAGTAGTGTCATCATGTTTCGTGTAGCATGTCTTATATCTAACAGCTTCTGAGCTGTAAGATAATGTCTCTACTGAGTTTAAAAAAAAATGGAATATGTTGGTTCCTAGTTGTTAGAGGCTTCAAGTACTAAGTGTAGGTGTAAAGAGTTACATGTTACTAACAAAAATAAAATCTGGGACATTTAGATGTTCCAAAATGATCTTTAGAGACACTAGAGAAACATTTTAAAACTGGGGTATGTAGTTACCCTACAAACTGAGTACTGTGTGTAATGTGTTCTTGCAATAAGTTAGTCCTACAAAAATTTCTGTGATGGTTCTGCAGCATTGGGTCCCTTATACATTTAAAATGCTATACATACATATATTAATTATAAAACATGTGTCACATACAGTATTGCAGTATATGTTCTACAAGGTGTGCTGTAATTTGTAGCTGGTAGTTTTTAACTTCACCTATGATTCTGCTGCTATCACATCCTCCATGATCAGATACATCATTACAGATTTACTACCAATAACACTTGTTATATACAGATGACTTAATTGACCCCCCCCCCAAAAAAAAACAAAAACTTTTGCTATCTGTGACAATAGACTCCACTTATATACCTGCTTCAACCTTTGTGTTAAAGTGACATTTTTTAAAAGGGAGTTGTTACACTAGCATTTTAAATAATATTTTAGGAATAGATTCCATTAATTTATGAAAAACTTTAATACACTATAAGTAAATATCTGTGGTAGCTGAAAAGGATATTTAATAATTTAAATTGGAATATAGTGAGTTATCATCTGTTCTAATTATAAGCCTAAAAAAATCACTGACATTTATTATATTCAGTGGAAGTTGTTATTTGTTTATTATGTGTAAAACTGACATAAAAGTTATGCTGTTTGAGTTGTACGTACAATTTGATAATATATATACATCATCTTAACCACTACTATGCCTGTCTTATCCCAACTGGACTGATGAGCCTTGGTATATGGTGAAAGGCCTTGTTAGCACTGATTATGGCATATATAGTATAGTTGACATAATGTTATTCACTCTTCTTTAGAACATACAAAATAATGATAACAGTGAATGCATTATAAAATATTTGTATGTTAAGTTTCTGTAACTGAAATGTTATATTTTTACAAGCATTGAGATTAATAAAGTAAATAATTAAGTAAATAGTGTGACAACCAATGGTGATATTAATGATATTTTAAGGTACAGTGTGCCCTATCAATTAAATGACTGTTTCATTCATCACATGAAGTACAGTTTACAGTAGTTTGAAAATAAAACTCTTTTCTTTTTGCATTTATTTATTGAAAATTACCATAGGTGTTTTATATTTGAGTATTGTTACAAAAAGGGACCAAAATTATATTTAGAATATTTTATCAAAGTGTATAATTTACAATATAACTTGTTTTTATATGCTGTGAACTTCAATAGAATGAAAATTATTTGTCTTTTGAATCTGTGTTCAAATCTGAATAAAAATTACATATAAAAAAAACTAGTTTGTACTACTTTTAAATTTTCAAAACTCTTTGTGAAGAATTCCTTATTATTTTTGGCTTTTATCTTAGAAGGTTATTACGTTTTCTTATAATTTATTTATTCTTGAAAATCTGTTAACTAAAGGTATTATCCCTGGTCAAACATAATCTCGGCTATTATTACAATGTTATTATCATCTGAGTGATTTTCCTTACCATTACACAATTTCATCTACAATAACATGCAACCAAAACGAAAAAAAACAAAACAGTCTCCCACCTCAGGGGGTCAAGTCACGTATACTTTAAGGGAATATACAGATAATAGCATTAATTCTCAACATTTCTCAATTTTCTACAACCTTAAGCATTCTCAAGTTAAAGTAAAATAAGTAATTTATGGTTTTTATCTCTCTAATGATACATAGTGGCTATATAAAACAAAACAAAAAAAAAAATACAGAAATATACCTGGCTTTTGTAATCACATATCAAATTTGGTTTCGTATGTATACTTAACAAATTAAAATAACAAAATTATAAGGCTTTTGGTAATTTTATTTCTCCAACTTCAAAAATTTAAAACTTATAGAGAGTTACAGAATTTTATGTTCGTCGATGTCTAAACATCGAAAAGTTTGTATGTGGGTCAGAACAGCATGAAATTTATATCACACTATTGATATAAGAAAATTTTAAATCCTGGACAATTAGAAACTGAATGTTTTGTTTCAAATATTTGAGATTTTTATATATTATTGAGAAAACCCTGCTTTGTATTTGCCCTTCTGCTTCCCCCACCACCTCCTCCCAACGTGTCTCAGTGATTAGCTCTGAGTACTTATATAACTAAAAATTAAAAATCGGGATTGTAAACCTGTGGTGGGAACAGCGCTGATAGCTATTGAGCAGCATTGCACTTAGAAACAAACATTAATTTGTCATCTAGCGTAAGTCAAATTATTTTTCGTTTTTGTTTTTCTTTTAAAACCAGATTTAATTAATTTTGTTTTTAATTTTAACTTTGGTTAGGATCACCAGATAGGTCTATCATGCTTTATTCTTGCCTATTTAGATAATTTTATATTTTATTGGTTACTATAATCTCTTGTGTTATCAGTTTTTAGACAGATAATGTAAGAGATTTAAGATTTTTAATTTTGAAGATACGCACTAAATTTTACAATAATTAAGACTTTCTTAGGCGATATAATTATGGAATATAAGTTCATTAAAACTGATACTGGCATATGAATACAAGTTTTCAAAAAATTATCACATTCGTGTATTTGAATTATGAATGTCATAAAACACTACATGTAAAATGAACTATACTTCAGGTAAGTTGGTCAGAAGCTTCACTAGGAACTGGCTGGCACACAGAATAGAAAGCTGATGGATATGATGTGGAAACGTAAGAAATTCTGGCTTCTATGGGCTCGAGACCTGAATCTTTTAAACTCCTCTGACGTCAATCTAAACGCTATTTTTGGCGCGGTTAAGCTTTCTTAGTACAACTAAGTGTAATTGTTAACAGCAGGATGCTAACTCCAAAAATTAAAAATTCCACAGCATTGTTTAATATTTAAGCGTAATTTTGAGCACAGTGAGTTGGAAACAGGGGATCACTTTTATCAGGTGGTATATTTTATATCTATTAATAATCGTTTTTATGTTATTTTTGTAGCATAGTTAACTTTACAATGAAAAAATAAAAGATAACCGGCTAGACTATTCCAGGTTTCATTTGAAAAAAAAAAAAGAATTCTGTTTCCAAAACTAACTTTATTACCTATAAAAATAATTCGAAGCGTTAGGCATAAACTTGTAGACAGATAATGACTTATTTTGTGTAAGATTCGATAACGCTCTCCCATCCCTGGAACTCAGAAGCGGTCTTGGTAGTTCTGTAGCCCCAGGCGGAATTCAGTAAATGGGGCCCCGTGATAAGAAAACTCAGAAGTAAATTAAAAGACATAGCAACGGGGACCTTCCTTGTGTGGAGCTTCATACTCTACTCATGTATGGGGGCTTGTAAAACTAAACTAAGATTTCTGTTTACTGATAGAGCACATATAGCCCATTATGTAACTTTGTGGTTAACAAGAAGCAAAAATCAATACAGCAATTTTTGCTTATTTATACTAGTTTATTTAAATAGCTGTCGATCACTTTATATTAGAACTTTTTGTCGTGTGTTAGGTTTGCGTGTAAGTGTACTTATATTAATGTGTTTCTTCATTTAAATACTAGAAAGAGAGAATTTTTTTTAATGCGAAAGTGAAACTCAAATATAGTGTGATACCATTAATTAGAGAAACGTAGAAACCAATGAGAGGCTGCTGTTTTGTTGTTTTGAATTAAGCACAAAGCTACACAATGGGCTATCTGTACTCTGCCCACCACGGGTATCGAAACCCGGTTTTTAGCATTGTAAGTCCGCAGACATACCGCTGAGCCACTGGGGGGCCGCCATGAGAGGCATTGATAGTTAAATCAACCATCAAAATAAGTGAAAAAAAAAAGGTTGTTTCATGGTTACGTATGTTTATTCTAATCTTAGTGTGTATAGATAAATTACACTGTAACTAGTAGTCTACGCACAGGTCAAAAATAACATTCAACTTAGTATGCTTGAAATAATCAAAATAAATAGAAAACACTTGATTCATAGTCATAAGTGCCTTTTTCCAACCTAAATAGCATAATAAATATATGTAATTAGCAAATCAATGTTGCAAATTTTTGGTTCCTAAAATCGCGAATATATAATTTGTTAACTTATGGTATGGCGGTTCAACTTACTTGTTCTGAAATTTCAAATTAATTAAAACGTGTTGCACCTAGTGTTTGATAATATATGCGATTTGAATATTCGCTTAGATGTTAAGAACCTGTGTGTGCATAAACGTACCTTACTTTGAAAGGATAAAAAAGAAGTCATATTTTTGTCTATCACGTTGAAGGAACCTCCTTACAAGATCACAATATTATACAAAATACGTAAGGACTACTTGGTCAATTTCGACTGGATATATTTATTCATAATTAGGGATTATATTTCGCACCAAACTGGAATTAGTTATGAGGAGACGTTTTTTAGATTGTTTTTAGTCTAATCACAAATGAATTCCAACGGTAGTCTTTTGCTGGCTTAGCGGCAACACTGTTGACTTACAACACTAAATAATAGAATTTCAGTCAGTACTGTGAGACACGGCGCAATTAGCGTATTGTGTAGTTTTGTGTTTAAAAACTTGCACACAAACACGTTTTATAAATAGCCAAACTGATGACCAAAGTGTAAATTTGTAAAAAAAAGCAAAAAAGAAATTAACCAAAAGATTATTTAGTTATTAATTACATTAAAATTAGAAAACCTCCTAATCTGGTTGTTTTCGGGTATTCGCACGAATCTATTCAAGGGTTATGAGGTTATCTGCACTAGAAGTCTAATTCTGAAATGATAAACCAGAGGGAAGGCAACTATTCAACAGAACCACTGTCAACTATGTATTTTCAAACAGAAGTCTCCAATATAAACTTTGGCAAACTGCTCATTTGGTTTGAAAACTTGTACTGGTATTTCAATTCTCCCGATAGCACACCCTCCTGGCTTTCATCAGGGGCGGACCGACCCCTCGCATCCCCTAATACGCCACTGACCTAAATAAAGTTATATGCTATACTAATTATTAAAAATTGAAATTTATGACTGCTTCAGACATTACCACTTCTCTCTTCTTTATCTCAAGGATGGCCTCGCTCTAAGCTTTAAAATTAATGCTAATAACCGATGCAGATACTTAATTGCAGGCCACAAAAGGTGATAATCGTTTCTTTCAGGTGACACACACGATACAGGCATCTAAACAAAGATAAGAAAGGTTTACCCTTCAGCACCCAGTTATAAAACTAAAATAAAATACGACTCAGATTGATAATATCTGATAAGTGAGTTAAAAGCCAACAGCTCCGGTGAGTCGGCGGTAAGATTCCAAGTTTATAATGGTAAAAATCTGGTTTCAATTCCCGAGGTGAGCTGACCACAAATAAACAATTGTTTAAATTTTCTCTTAACAATAACCAAATAAAAAGCAACATTAAACTGAATAATCAAAGTACAATAAATGGAAGTGTATAACACAAATGTAAAATAAACGTAAATAAATTAAACAATAATGAAGACACATATGGCCACTTCCTATAAAATAAAATACGCTAGAAAAAGATGCAACAAACTGAAACAAATTATGCATAAAAATCAAAACATTAACTAAAATTGAACAGCAAGCATATCAATAATTAAATATAATACAAAATGTAGTATACATATAAATTTATCACAATAGAAACACAGTTTACTAAACACAACAAAATAAGAAGAATACTTACAATACATACAATGTTTCACCGTGGAGCTAGTGGTTCTACAACTAACAATGCACATAATGTTTCATCATGAATCTGGAGATGTTACAACTTACAATACATACAATATTTCATCATGGAACTGGAGGTGTTTCTCTTGTATGATATGGTTATTGTTTTCCACGATCTCTTTTGATGTTGAATTCTGAATCATTATCACCAGTTCATTCTTGGTGGATGCTACTTTATCAGCAGTTGTCATTTGGACAACATCGTGGTATCTAATGTACTTTACGTTGGTAACATGTTTCTGATATATCAGACAGCAGCCTTCAAGTCTGATGATGACTTTTCATGTTATTCCTTTTAGTGCAGCATATTGACAGATAATATAAAATAATATAAACTCATTAACAAATGAACTTTGATTTGAAAGAGCTCAAAGAATTTGAGCACGGGAAGGACAGAAATCCAATCAATAACATAGGATTGAGGTCACAACCGCTAGTGGACGGTCAATCCCAGAGTCTTCTTGAGGCCAGCATATGAGTCCACTGTGTTCCAGTTTGGGCATACATTATCACTGCAAAAACACCTCCAGTCCTGTCCAGCTGCCATCTCAGGAACACAATGTCTCCAATCGGTGTCTGGTTGCTTACTACATAGCCTCGGATTTAATGAAAACTAAAAGTGGCTCTGAGCCAAGAAAGACAATCAACGTTAAACAACCACTAAACCCAAGCTTTATTTTTCGATACAATTCATACATTATAAATATAAGTATAATCATGTAAATAAAAACTTATGCTTGTGCAGTTACAACAAAAATTATTTCATAAAACTACAACTAAATGTAAGTAGCATTACATTTATGTATGATGATCAACTATTTATTCAGATATAATATCTTCAGTACCCAAAAATAGATTGGTATATATCAACAAAACTTATTTCTGAAACAAAATTATTAAGAAAACAATATGCACAACAAGTTTCTCCCATTTCGGTCCCCGAGATGGTCAACAGCAAGTCTGAAGGCTCATAACGCTAAAAAATGAGTTTCATTACCTCTGATAAGCGTATCACATATAGCCCATTGCGTAGCTTTGCGCTCAGCAACAGGCAAACACATAAACTTTGTTTTTAATTATCAAGTGATCCTATGATAATTTTATCTTTCAAGGCTAAATCACTGAACTTACGATTATATCTACTACCAAAAACAATGAAAACAATAGGCCAGCCACGTTTTCTCAGTTGAAAACCTTTTTTTTAAATCAATGTCTTTCTTTCAGTAAAAAAAAAAAAATACATGTTTTCGAAAAATTCAGTTTGAGACCAATCCTAAAATATCCCTGCATCAAGAATATTATACACAGATAATACCATGGGTTTATCGTTTATCTGCGTACAGCTCAAGCCAATCGATATATATGTCTTTCGGGCAGATGTATCCCATCTCAATATTTCAAGCCAAATTCTTTATATGTCTGAATAAGTTCTACTCTTATATATATAAACCAGCAGAGACCCGGAAAACATTTGTGGCCAAATTAGCATCTTTATTAACGGATTTCTAAAATAATACAAAAGAATTCTAGTTGCAGACACTGAAATATGTAAATCAACTTGTCTTAGTCCTAACATCAGTTAAGCCGTTATTAATTACGGCCTATATTCGATAAAAATATGGTTTATTTTGAATACGAGGGTTATCTGCGCTAGCCGTCCATAATTTAGTAGTGTAAGACTAGAGGGAAGGCAGCTAGTCATCACCATCCTCCATTAACTCTTGGGCTACTCTTTTACCAACGAATAGTGGGATTGACCGTCACATTATAACGTCCCCACGGCTGAAAGAGCGAGCATGTATGGTATGATGGGAATTCTAACCCATTACCCTCAGATTACGAGTCAAGTGCCCTAACCACTTGGCCATGCCGGGCCTAGTAAAGAGATAAATTAACACTGTAACTTGTGTACGTTTAATGTTTTAGTTCAGTTAGGGCTAAACCTTAGGGCACTTAATACTTCCAATACATAATATTCTAATTATTTAACAATAATTAAACCTTTTCTGAAACTTTTAATGTGTTGTATAAGATGTCTACTAAAGTATATTTACGTCCTTTTCTGGTTTAACTCGACGATTCCACATGAGATAGGTTTTTCTAATTGCAGCATTTTAGTCCAATTATATTTTTAATTTTCGATAAATCGCACTTTACTCGCTTCTAATTTACAGAAAGCCAAATTACTTAAATAACGTAATACGTTACTATGATATCAGAGCGTAGTCGAGAGACAGACAGGCAACTACACATTGTGTTTTATAGCAGTAGGTTGTTTCCGCATTTATGCTGAGAATTTTAATGCGGTAAAATAACATAATATCATGTGCAACTGTTTGGTTTTGTTTGCTTGAAGTTAAGCACAAAGCTACACAATGGGATATATGTGGTCTGCCCACCACGGGTATCAAAAACTGGTTTTTCTCATTTTAAATCCGCAGACTTATCGCTGTGCACTGAAGAGCAACAGTGTGAAACACTATAATTAGTGGAAGATATGGAAATCTAGTTTCGAGACGTTTCCATGTTGTCTTAGGACTATAAACATCGATATAGATAACGTTTCGTATTATCAATAGAAAATACAAACACATAAACAAAGTCCAATGTAGTATGAGCGCAGGAAGCGACAGCGATTGTATTTTCATTGTCATAACATTGTAATCCTTTCGAACCGTCATGTTTACTTCGTCAGTGTTGCCATCTTTGGGTAGTGGAAACTCGCTATATCAGATAAACACGAGAAATAACCAAGACATGAGTATATTAAATCTTAATATTCCGTGCTGAATCAGAAAATTGGTACACAACAACCAGATCATCCATCGCAATTTTTATCAGGAATAAAATATATATTCGCACTGCCTTACGTCCAAGACCAAAAGTTCAATTTTTTTTTTTATATTCAAACGTCTGTGAAAATTTGTCATTACACTAACCTTGAGTGCTCGGGAAACAAGGTTTTCAAGACCCTTTCATCTAATTTAGCACCAGAAATCATTAACAGATTTATCGTAATGTAACTTTCCAGAAACTAAGCTTTTCGTTAAAAGATTTCAGCTGTCTTAGCCATGTACCTAACGAATTGATTTCGCGCAGTCTGCTCCGCAGAAAACTCACTAAAACTCAACTGGGTAGATTTATAGCTTTAAAAAGCAAGGGCCACAATATCTTTTAGTTGTGGATTTCTCAAACAATCAATTGTCCTAACAGTAAGATAATCAAGTGGTTAAAGCACAATGTACTGCACATACATCCTATAGTAAAAAACACTTGATAGTTCGGAAAACAGATAATTCAGTCATTTAATTTTTAATCATGTTACTATTTTAGCTCGAAAATAATCGAGTGTCTATCACATAATGTAATTAGTATAGTGTATTGTGAAAATTACTTGATAGTTCGGAAAGGATGGAATATCATTTCCTTTCAGTCATTACTTTTTCAACGATCACCCCAGCTGCTAGTAAAGCTGTTAATCCTGACCATAATAGATAGGAAGCCGTCGTCGGCGTCTCCTCGGCCGCTCATCAGACCATAAACATTACTCTTATTCTCGTGCTTTTTCATCTGATTCCTTACAAACACCAGATATGTACTACCAGTGTCTTCGCATTCATTAACTGATAACATATCATACGATACAGTACTCTCGTCATCAGAGTTAATGTGTTCATTCTCTTTTGACTCCTGAACTAATAAGTTTTCGAAAGAAAGTTTCATCAGAGGGAGATCTATTATTTTCGGTTTTAGATTTTCCTTAGTATTGCTGGCTCTTTCACAAGGCAACACGCTGGGTACGTTACTCAACACGTCAATCCCACTATTCGTTGGTAAAAGAGTAGCCCAAGAGTTGGCGATGGGTGGTGATGACTAGCTGCCTTCTCTCTAGTCTTACACTGCTAAATTAGGGACGGCTAGCGCAGATAGCCCTCGAGTAACTTTGCGCGAAATTGAAAACGAACAAACAAACAAAATGTTTAAAACCAAAAACATCACTTAGTAATATTTAGCAAAAAAAAAGAAGAGTGGTAATTTGTCAAACTAACGCAGTATTCTTTGTTGATATTAACATTTATTACTATTTAGTTTTACTTAGATTTAAGAAATGTACCTGTCATTTTCTAAGTGTTTTATTTTTGGTATCTTAATTTTTACCTGACTCTTATATTAATAGGTTTGGTTAGAAAGTAGAATGAGTCATCTCAACTTATCTGATTCCTATATTGATTTTGAATAATATTGTTAGTTGCTTTTCGGATAAACGTAGACGATACCTATGCGAATTTGAGTTTCTTTTAGTTCACAATATAGGCAATGTTTTCATAGACGCAGCAATTGCCAAAATTCTTTCAGTCTAATTCTCACATTGTACAGAAAATTAAACCACAGGAACTGAAACTTTGTGATTTGTAGGTGAATTTTAAATTAAGAATAATTTTATAAATATTAAATGTTTTAAAAATGTAACACATCTTGATGAAATATTTTAAAAATAAATATGATTTATTTATGATTTATATAAAGCGGAAATGCGTCACTGGAATGCGTAAGCAATGAACCGAAGCGCTGGTCGTTCTGAGTCATACAAACACCTCTGTATACCGTCAAACTCAAAGTGTTTAATTAACTGACAACGATGGCTAGAGAGTATGATCATTTGTTTAAACTTCTTATTATTGGTGACAGTGGTGAGTTTTTTATACTTTAAGAAAAGTTTGTGTTTAGTAGGATTCGATAAATTTGGGTAGCTTTTATAGAAATAGTTACGAATAGAAATTTAAGATTTTTTACTTAACATTTGCTAAGCCTAACGATGTTTTAGGCGTATAGCGTTTCAGGTTATATATTGGAGTACATCCGTACTTTGCCGGTGGAAGTTAAAGTGCCACCTTTAATTGTTTTTGTTTTGACTAAACTTGATTTTTAAATATTTAACAATATTCTCATTTATTGTTTTAACATTTTGCAAGAAGAACTTTAAATGCAAATACGTCAAGGCTTCTTTTATTTAATATTGTAAAGAAATATGTTTTTAAAATTTTGTCAAGTTTTTATTGGTGTACATATAAAAAATAAAACTTGTTTAAATTTTTATTCAGATATTTGACCAGGTTTACATGATATCATCAGGTGGGATACGACATTTAAGGTAACAGAATTTAACAAGAAGAATTGCTTGATAATCTATAACAGTAGTAATCAGCAAGCGTATAACTAACCAATTGCAAACAAAGTAAATCATCAATGAACTGTGGAAGTTAGGTATAATAGATAAAACTTTGAGATGAGTGTATAAGTATTGAAATTATCTATTTAAAGTTAAACTAATTTATTCTCAGTTCTTGTGTGTTTTAAATTAAATTCTGTTTTCCTCAGTTTTTGTACCCCACCTGATGATGCCAGGTAAACCTAGTGAAATACTGTGAATAAAATAGTGTTACTATGTACAATAAAAATGTGTGTGAAAGCTTTATTTAATTTTTGTAAATCATGAAATGTATTGATTGAATTTATAATTTGAAGTTTATCATAAATGCTGTTTACACTTTTTTCAAATAATATATTAACTTAGTTAAAAGCTGATGTAAATTTGTTCATTAATTTGTGCAGTTAAGCTTTAAGACCACTCTGAAGACTTGATAAAAATTTTTTCTGTTAGTTTGTATTGTGTATATATTTATATAGCGGTGTGTGTATCATTGCCAGTCTATATTTCATTTAGCATATTGAGATGTACTAAATTGTAGTTGATAGATAAGTTCAATATTGAAATTGTTTTAATTGTTCATTTGGTTTGAAAGGTTGTGATTATAAATGGTAAAATAAGTTTTTTTGTAAAGTTGAAACATTGTCATTGAATTTTGTCTTGATTTACAGGAGTTGGAAAAAGTAGCTTGTTACTTAGGTTTGCTGATAACACATTTTCTGGTAAGTTTAGTATTGGAATGCTTTTTAATTTATGTCCAGTGAAAAGTTTCTCTATTCCCTGCTGTATTATTTAGGCATATTTTTATTGGTACAAAGGTTCAATACCACTTTGTCACAGTTACTGTCTAACAGTTGATGGGATATGAAATTCAAATTGTTTTGAACTTATAGTTTCTCAAAATTTTTATTAGCATTTCATTGTATATCTGTATTCTGAAGGGGAACCATAATATTTATATATTATACTTGTGTATAAAATTAATAATTGTAATCTCAAAATTTTTTTCTACTTTGTTTATCAAAAAAATATTAACTAGTCGTGTCGTCTTAGTTAGAACATTTTAGGAAAATTTTGGAGAATGTTTAAACTATAATATATGTATATATGTAATGTATCTCACTTTGTGTTTGGACTGATGTCAAATTATCTTGTTCTCAGTTTTAAAAACTTGCACATATTTTGTTTAATAATGGGGTCAAAGCCATGTCATTACATTTGTTGACTTGCATTCAAAATTTTATTGAATTACTATTTTATAAATTAATGTCAATAAGTTTGGAATCAAATTGTAGGCTATAATTGAAACTTTGATATCATATATGAGTTAATTTCTTAATTTAAAATTAAATATTAAAAGAACACGCCTAATTATAGATGTTAGTGGGTTATGGTATATTGAATGCTGTACTGCTTAAAATTAGATGTCAAAATACTAAGTCTATATTATCATACAAATTACAAACTCAAATTACTAATATAAACAAGCTAAAATATAAAATAAGAATCTCATACCTTTTTACTTTGCTAAGTTAAGGCTTGTGTAGTGGTTTAAACACAGTGGCACCATTCAGCTCTTTCCATTTTTGAAAACGGTCCCTTATATATACTTGCTTCAATATATGGTGTGAATAACCAATTGACAACTTAGAATGCCCACTAATGGTTTTTTCAGCCATTTTAATCTGTGAAAAGGCTACCACATTCTTTTGAGCCAAGACTTCAAGAAGGTAGGTTGTGTCTTTAGTCTGCTCGAAGTTTCATATTTTTTAAAATCTGAATGCATCTTCATTATTAAGCTTAGTAAGTTATAGTGGAATTCTGTGGTATCGGTATAGTTACTTATGTATTTTTGGTTATTCAACTTTTTAAGATATGTATGTATGCATGTACACTGCTGGAAAAAATCATAAGAAAACATGCATTTTGCATTGTTAGGCTCAACCACTTGTTTGAGTAGAGCTTTGAAAGATGAAAATAAGAAAAGGGAAAATAAAAAATTTTTTGGCATTTAATAGGAAAAATGTGAACTCTGTGAAATTAGCCTCGCTGGTCAAAGGTTTAAGACCATACTAAAACGAAGCCATAAACAGGGTAGGAAATGCCCAATAAGAGGCCATCATTGCAAATAACTGTAAAAATTTGCTTTGGCATGGTTGATATAAGCATTTGCAGAAGGTTGACTGGAATGCTATTCCAAGTGGTGAAGATGGCTTTACGAAGATTTTGGCCAGCAGTGTATATTTGTGTTAAAAATAAAAACAAAAAAACCTCTAAGTGAAAACTTTTAAAGAGGCTAAGCAACCTATGTCTAGCAGCAACCAATTTCAAAGATTGTAGTGAGAAAAGATAATTGTTTGCTTTACTTCTTGGTTTATTGTTCTGTATATTATCTAAAATAAGTTTAATAATTAATTTTAAATAGTAGTAATCTGTATAAACATATAAAATGCATAATAATTGAATTGACTGTATTACAAAATATTAGCTCACTAAAACACAGCCGAGAGAGGAAAGACTGAATGTCAATTTTATGTTATTGGATATTTAACATGAGTGCACATGCACCACTTCACAGCAAATTACGTAATGTTAGCTAGGCATGACTGGAAGGTCAATGTAACAAAAAAAAACAACAAGCTAAATATATAGCATTATGAAACTAAACTAAACATTTGTATTTTTTCTTATAATATGTAGTCATTCTAGCATTAAAAAAGCATAATTTATATTTATTTCCTTATTTGTTATGATGGTCATGAGATTGGTTGAGTGATAGATGCCATACAGTTAAGAGTATAGAATATAAAGTTACTGAAACAAATGTTTGAAATGTACTTAGGAGGTTTTAGAGATTACACAAAGAATATTTAGGATTTTTGGGAGAAAGAATAGTTTTCTTAACCATAACATGAAATTTGCACCCAGACTAATAATGAAACAGATTCTACTTGTGTGAACAAATCTTTAGTAAAAATATTTCATTAAAAACTGATTTTTTTGTGTACAAAATGTCTCTAATAGTTATTAAAAGTATACCTTATTTTGTAAAGATACACATACTATATGAAAAGTTGTAATGTAAATACTTAATGTGTGCAAATGTGTAGATGAACTAGTATATTATAGTGAGCCCAATTTAAAAGGGTTCATATAAAAAAGTTCTTTTGAAAATCCAAGGTTTATGTACAGATCCCCAAGCTGCTTTCTACATACCAATATTAACTCAAAAAATGTTAAAGTAGGGATAGTGCCTTTCAAGTATGTCATTGTGCTACACTACTAGTATAGATCTTAGAATGTATCAGTTTTATTAATTTAAGTCAATCCTCTAATCATAATAAAAACTGACTTATTTCTTCAAGTGTGGGATATTAAACAGTGTTTTACCTGTTGCATCTTCCATCTCTAAGTCCTGCTGTTGTAACAGGGATGGCCATTTCATATATCCAAGTTCATGGGATAACAAGTTGTACCATTATACTTTGCCTGTTGGAAAAGTACTTTTGTTTTTACATTATTTTTTAATACAGCTTTGTACCTATAACCATACAATTAGGCAAATATTTTGTAGCCAACTCAGAGAAAACAAACTATCACAACTCAATTTGCTTATTAGGCAAACACTTTCTTAACCAAACTGTAATAAAACTTAGTATATTAGATGTTCTTCAAGTTGCTCAAAGTCAAACATTGTAAAATTAGAATGTCATTAATTTTGTAAACTAAAATTTTTGAAAAGTAAAAATTTATCATACACTGTCTGAAAATTGTTAAGGAATGAATAAAAGTAGAAAGTCTAAATAGGTAACATAGTACTGATGTGTTAACAACACTTAAACTTACCAAACTAGCTGCTCTTATATTACCCCTTGATGTGGATTCCTGTATGTTGTGGTGGGGTCTCTTAGAAAAGGTTCTGTACTTTCAGTTTACCTCGTCTGAAATGTGAACATCCACCTGTGTGTTTGCCATGCATGGTGACCCGTGAAGGAAAGAGAGAATCCTGGTGGTTGAGGGGTCCAACTCCAACACACCATTTTGGCCTTGAATTCCTGTAGACGGGCAGTCTTGGGGTTGCACCCCTAAGATTAATCGGCTAGTCCATTTGGGCCAGGATCAACTAAGTGCCAGTGTAGGACGTCCTCAACGGTGTAGTGGACATTATGTCTGATACTGTTGTTTGGGTATAGTGCTCACAAAACCCTGGCGTCACTGCAGTGACCTTGGATGGCACTGCAGTGCGTTCCCTCGTAGGGCTTCATGGTGAGTGGGGTCAGTGGGCACTGAAATATTCTTTTTTATTATGGATACCCCACAAATAAAAGTAAACAAGCATGACAGCATAGAGAAACATCTGACTACTGGCAAACAACTAAGCATTTTGGCTCTCCTAAATTGGTAAAAAAAAAAAGTTTTAGCCTGGGGACATTTCAGTGGAAACATTTTCATCACAACATTCCAAACTCTTCTTGAAATCAAAGGCCATTGGGGATATACCCTTTGAGGTTACTCCTCATTCTACTGTGAATTCTTTTAGAGGAGTTATAGATGAGAGTGATTTAAAGACCATTCCTGAGTCATAGATCCTTGCAGGTTTCACCATACAAGTAAAAATTCAGCCGTGGGCTGAATTTTTACGTGTAAAGATGAGATTATGGAGCCAACAAATGTTCTAATATTAACATTTACAACACCATGTTCTCCTACCACAATCAAGGCAGGATATCTGAATTGTAAGGTATGGTCTTATATTCTTAAGCCTGTTAGATGTTTTCATTGTCAATGATTGGTCATTCAAAAACAACTTGCCGTGGTTCCTTGATATGTGCTTGTTGTGTTGGTAAAGACCATGATGCTTTTGAATGCCAACTAGAACCACATTGTATTAACTGTAATGGTACCCATCCTTCCCATTTTACTTCTTGCCATAAATGGGCAAGAAGAGAAAAGTACAATGTCTAAAGACAGTTCACAGTATTACTTACCCAGAGGCTCAGAAATTACTATTCCAAATTTCAATTCAGACTTATGCTGCTGTAATTTGTTCCACTATTACAGTAGGAGTCCAGACAAACGTTTCCATGCATTTTACAGAATTCTTAATAGTGCATCTTAATTTAGTACCCTCCAAAATCAACTAAGGTAACAAATCTGTACCTACTTGATTTCTATCCCAACCACATCTTCCAGTTATTGCTCAACTTCAACTTGTTCAGGGCTAGGTTTTTCCATTTGGTCTTCCTCTCTTGACACCCTAAAAATTAAACCATTTGTTCAACCCTCAATCACTGGAACATATGCCTACAAATACCCACTTGCCTACTCAGTCCAGAGCAGGATCAATAGAGGGTGACAGACCCACATTCAGTGAAGAAAAAATGCAGTTGCAAGCAGAAGGTCTCCTTGCCATATTCTCCTCTAAAATAAAAAGAAATGGCCATGCTAATCCAATGGAAATGTCAAGGTTTTCAATCAAATGTGAATGACATCAAGGATTTGATTGATTTTTATCATCCCAAATGTCTTTCTTTGCAGGAAACATTTTTAAAATCTTCTAATATAGTCACAATTTGACAGTACTCCTTATACTAAAATGACAGGTCATGTGTAGGACAATGACATGGAGTAGCATTGCTGGTTGATCAGTATGTGCCCACCTGGTTCTTGTCATTGAATACACCCTTGGAGGCTGTAGCCATCTGTATCTCCTTGGGTTGTACCATCACTGTTTGTTCTCTCTACCTTACCCCTGGAAAAAATTATAATCCATTAGACCTTGATGCCCTCATTGAGCAACTGCCAACCCCCTTTTTAATTTTGGGGGATCTTAATGGATATAATCCCCTCTGGGGTGGTTCTAGTATTGATGTGAAGAGTTGTGCTATAGAGCATACACTCTTGAATCACAACCTCTCTCTCTTCAGTACTGGCTTTTACACTTATTTACATGCACCCAGTCAGTTATTTACTGCTGCAGATATTTCTATCTGCTCTCACTTCACTTTTCATTTGCTTTTCTTGGGAGGTTGACATCAATCCATGGGGTAGTGATCATTTATCTATCATATTAAGAGAAATTGGCTGTAGTCATTGCCACCTGACCCGTGTGCCTTGGTGGAAGTTGGACCAGACCAACTGCCCCTCTTTCACTGCTCTCTTGGAAATTGATCCTGCCATCTTATGTAAATCATTGATAGATGATTGTGTAGCAGCAATAACTGTATTGTCCAAGCAGCTGCTTAGTGCATCCCCAAAAATCTCGACCTCTTTCCCATGGCATCCCTGCCCTTGATAGAATTCTGCTTGTTATATAACACAAAAAGCTCAAAAATGTGCTTGGGATAAATTTTGTAGATTTCCCATGCTTTCAAACCACATTGCATTTCAGCAAGCCAGTGCACGTGCTCGGCAAGTTAGACATCAAAGCCAGAAGGAATCTTGGATTAAATATACCACCAGCATTTCTTTAACCTCCAGTTCAAAAGTTGTATGGGACAAGATCTGGAAGGTGAGTAGATGGTATACTTCTGTCCCCCTCTCTGTCTTAATATCTAATGGCCATGAAGTTGCTGATGTTCAGAGCATTGCCAGAACTCTTGGTGAATGTTTCTCTCATGTATCTAGCTATTCAAATTCATCCCCTTCCTTCTTAGCTATTAAAACACGAGTCGAACATCTGCCTCTTTTCTTTTTGACTGATTATCCCTATGACTACAATTGCCCTCTTATACTGGTAAAATTCCAACCTGAGCTTCATCAGTCCAGCAATACATCAGTTTGACCTGATGATATATATGTTAATAGATGCTATGCCACCTTTCTCCTGGCTATCTTTAACCAAATATGGCAGGAGAATGTCTTTCCTCATGCTTGGTGTCAAGTTATTGTACTCCCTATTCTTAAGCCTGGGAAGGATCCAAAGATTCCTTCAAATTACCATCCAATTGCTTTGACGAGTTGTCTCAGTAAGATCTTAGAAGGGATGATTAATGCTTGTCTTGTTTGGTTCCTTGAACCAAACAACCTTCTCTCACTCACTCCATGTGGGTTCTGAAGACAATACTCCATGATAGACCACTTAAATTGCCTTGAAATATCAAAGAAGCCTTTTTGAAGTGACATCTTGTTTCTAATTTTTTTTTTTTATTTAGAGAAAGCTTATGATACAACATGGAGACATGGTATCTTGAGACCACTTATATGGATTTTGTGGCAATTTGCCACTTTTTATTAAGCATTTTTAATGAATTGCCATGTGTGGGCTCAACACTTTCACATTTTTTTCCACAGAAACTTGGAGTCCTTCAGGGCTATGTCCTGAGTGTCACAATTTTCATTATAAAGATTAATGCCATCAGTGAACAGCTACCCCCTACAGTTGCAATTGATCTTTTCATTAATGACTTTCACATCTCACGTCAGTCATCAGACATGAGGTTTATTGAGAAATAGCTACAAACTGCAATAAATCATATACTTAAGTGGGCCACAGCAAATGGTTTTCAATTTTCTCTCCCCTGAAACTGTTTGCATACATTTTTGCTGCCAGCAGGATATTCATCCAGATCCAAAACTTTGTATTGATGATGATGTACATCCTGCTATCTCTGAGGCAAAGTTCTTAGGTCTTACATTTGACTGTAAATTAAACTTTATTTTACATACCAAGCAACTTTGTGTCAAATGTATAAGAGCACTGAACATTCTCCGTGCCCTCTCTTCCGCCTCTTGGGGGGCAGATTTGATACTCCATACTTAAAATTTGTTGTGTCTTTATCCGATCCAAACTTGACTATGGGTTTATGGTTCTGCCAGAACCTCAGCACTGAAAATGTTTGATCCTATCCACCATCAGGGGCTTCGGCTTTGCAATGGGGCCTTCCGTACTTCTCCAGTCCGAAGTTTGTATGTTGAGTCCCATGAACCTCTTCTGTATAATTGCTGTTTGCAACTGTCTCTTATGTATGCTTTCAAACTTTGCTTTTTACCACAGCATCCTACTAGGGGTTGTGTTTTCCATCCTCAGTGGGCTGCAATTTTTTATACTGCAAAATCTGCCATTATTCTTTTTAGCCTTCATACTCCGCATAATCAGAAAAATTGGATCTATCTTTGAATAATCTAGCAGTAGCAACAGATCAGCCTCTTCCACCATGGTTACTTACTATTCCCAATTGTGATCCATCTTTGAGTCATCTGAGGAAGGCAGATACTCTTGATTGGAAATATCACTCTTTTATTTGCTGAACATTTTTCAAACAATCCATCCATTCCCATATATACCGATAGTTTAAAATTAGGTGACTGTAGGCTTTGCCATGGTTTGTTACAGTTTGGTTGTAGCATACAGAATCCCCTCTACAGTTTGTGTTCACTGCTGAATTTCTCTTTCCCTGAATCATGTTGAAACTATGCAATATACGAATTATATGATCTATACTAATTCACTCAGCTATCTCTTGACCCTGACATCATTCCATGTTAGTTACCACCCTATTCTTATCAATATTCAAAACAAACTGGTCCATTTCTTTCCATCATTTATATCTGTCCAATTCTTTTAGATACCAAGTCATGTTGGTATTCATGGGAATGAGCTAGCTGACAGAGTGGGAAAGTCCATCTGCTCTGGCTCTATCACCACTGTCCCTGTTTCATACATAATCTATGGTTCAGTTATCAAAACCTGACTATACACCAGTTGGCAGTCAACTTGGAGTGTGGAACGAAATAATAAGCTTTTTCAACTCAAGCCATCTTTTGCTCTTTGGCCATCTTGTTTCTGTAAGGATCGAAGGGAGGAAGTTGTTTTGGCTAGGCTACGTATTGGTCAGTTTTCAACTCGCCACTTCCTTTTATCTGGTACTGATTCACCAGTGTGTGGTCTGTGTGGCACTCAGGTCACAGTCATACATATTTTATTATCATGCCATTGTTACAACCAAGAACAATGATGTCATTTTAAACATATTTTTAAGGTTGGTTTGCCTTTGATATTAGCCAATGTCATAGGTAATACTGGCTGTCTTACTCATATTTTTACATTTTTAAGAGCCATTGGTCTTTTAAATTTAATTTTAGGTTTTTATTGGACTATATACTGTTTTAGCATGATTTCTTTTACACATCTTAATTTTTATTTTGACCTGAATGCAGGATTGGAAAGGCCAACTTCAGGTGACTGACAGCAAGGTTGAACTTAATGCTTCAGTCTTCATGGCGGGTCTTAATTTTACATATTTTACTTATTTTTACCTTAATATCTATATATCATTATAGTGTACTACATCTTGTTTGGCACAGATAGCCTAGTGGCTTTGTGCCAATAAACATGAAATACTTACCTACCTATCTGCTCTAACATTATATTTGTACAATGATAGTAAGATGTGTGTCGACTCTTTAAAAGTTAGCTGTGTAACACTGTAAGTAAATTTTCAGTTCTTTTAATAGAAAAAAAGGGAAATTTTTACTATATTAATATAGTGTTTTGGGTGATTCAGTGTTTATCACATAGTCCTAAAATAACCTAAACAAGTCAAATGAGTTTAAATAATGTTAATGTATATTTTGTTTCTTAAAGTATTTAGTTATAAATCTTTGCAACCTAACCAAGAGTAAGCAGCAAGAAAACTGATAATATGATCAATTGATATGAATTTTGCTGTTGTGATAACATATTTAACATTCTCACTGAGTTAACAAAAGGGTAACTTACTCCTTTGGCTTTTGGATTTTTGTATACAGGTTTTTTTTTTAACTTAGTGGAATGTTTAGTAGAAATCTTTCATGTTGCATTACTTAAAAAATATTTACACTTGGTTATTTGAACTAGTTAGTGTTATATTTGCATTTTAGTAAGAAAGTGATTTTTTTTAGTTTTTTTCATATGTAATAAAGAATTTCCATGAATGAATTTCTAAATATACTGTAAATGTGAACCATAAAAACACTTCATTATATCAATTTTTGAAATAAATCCTCTACCTAAGTATCTTGCCAGATAACATATCAGTTACATGTACTGACTATGTAGTAAATAAATGTACAAGTAAACAGATAAGTATTGATAATGCACTGTCTAAATATATTCCAACATTTAAAGTTGTACAAGTGAAATAGGTGAAAGAACAAAGGCCAAGTTAATTTTTAAAGTAAATGACCTAAATTACTCAACTGAACAGTGACTTGTACCTTCTTGAAAGAAACTAACTCCCTCTAAAACAGAATATCACAATAATATTACATGTAAAAGTAAATGAAATGTAAATTAAATAAGGAAAAGCTATTTTTATTGTTTCACCATGTTTTATGCACAACAGTTAGTTTTTACAAGCATGTTTGGACTGAATTGTGTTTTCTTTATTTACTTTCATAATAAAAAATTATTATTGATCATTATTGATTTTGTTCATTTTCTTCTGATGAAAATTTTTTAGATAAAACATATTTAGTGCTGTACACATAAATATTTAATAAGTGTTTGGGAGTGTGGTTGTTTATGTTGGAAGACAGCAACAATTTTTTCTGCTGTTCATCTTACTATAAATATAGTCTATTATGCGTGTGTACAGGTGGATGTTTTTGTGTGTTTTAAGATCCATCAGCCAGAACTGGCTGCTCAATTACTGTAATTTGAGATATGGTATCTGGGAACTTCTGAAAGTGTACATGGAATATTTTGTTTGAAAATTGTTTTTGTGTAAGAAGGAGTGACAGTGCAAGCACCCTTAAAATAGGACACATTTGTATCTTTTGTATAGATTTTTGGCTTTGAAGTTAGACATAAAGTACTTAACCCTTAAAGGGCAGCCATAATCATTTGATGCTGTTACTTATAACATTCTGCTGTTTAAGGGTTAATCAATTAAATGAGTTACTTATCTTCCACAAAGCAGTGAGGTCATTAAAGATGTAATAACCAAGAAGAAAGGAGACATGTGACATTGTCCTGTAAACAGTTTTTACTTTCTTAATGAATACTTTTAGCTTGCTGTTTAATAAAAGCAAAATCCTAAAATCTATATTAAATTTGTTTGGGCATTTTGTGGCATGATGAGAGGTGCAAGTAGATTTGTTTACCATTTTGTTCTTTGGAAAATAATTTTCCAAAAATTACACACTGAGTTATAAGCTCAATCTTATTAACATGCTTGTATGAAGTTAAGCAATTTGCTAAACCTTGCAACTCACTAGATTACAGCTAGAGCTGGTATATTAGTGTAATATGATGATGTACATTAACTCTCAGGCTCATTAATCAATTACATTTAACTTATAAGTTACTCAAGTGGATCTTGGAATTTTGGAACAATAAAAAATAGTAATAATTGGAAACTAATGCTGATTAGTTGATTATTTTCATGAATTGTGACACTAATAGGTTCAGCTGATCATATATGATTTTGGAAGTTGTTTATCCTACAGTAAAGAAAAATGTTTTTATATTTTTCTCTATGAACTTTCAAGATTTTTCTGATAGTAGTTAACATGATAGTAAATCACTATAGGCCACATTTTTACTCTTCCAAATATAAAATCTTAAGGGCTATGTTTTCTCTGGTTTTACTATTTATGAAATGACTGTCTCTATGGGATGAGTGTGTGTTTATCTGTGCTTTACAAACCTAAGTGTTGGGGGTAGATATGATGCTGTATGTGCAAAGAAGTTCAAATGTACACCAGTATTTTTCAAGATACTTTTAACACTTTCTTGCTTTGTAATTATTTATCAATATTTGTTAGGAAACTACATCACAACCATTGGTGTGGATTTCAAGATTAGGACAATTGAAGTGGATGGAGAACGGGTTAAACTTCAGATCTGGGACACAGCTGGACAGGAACGTTTTCGAACAATTACGTCAACGTGAGTACTTAGTTTTGAAGTAGTTCCAAATTTTTAGTGAAATAAATATATAAAAAATGGTTATGTTTCGATGTAGTATAGAACTCTGTTCTTTAGTCAGAATTCAGAGATGGTTTTAAACATTCAAAGGGTTCATAAGGTTTTTAGTTTTGTTGACAGAAACTATTTAACAGCATTTGATCAGTAATTACAAGTTAAATGCAAATAATATTGAAAATCTTATCTGTTGATTTTTATAAAACTTGTTATTTGAATAAAAGTTGTATTAAAAATGCATACACATGTTTATAACACACCAGGAAATATTATTTATAGCTGTTCCTTCTGTATATCATAGCATACAGTTATGGAGAAGCACAGTGTGTAATGGTTGCATTTTTTAAGTGAAATATGTTGAATATTTAGTATACAAGATAAATGGAGACATGTTAGGGAATAAATATAAAACATAAAATTTTCACTAATACTAATAATGTTGTTATTGAAAGAGGTGCAGTGGTGTAACAATACACTTCCTCTCTCCCCATGGTGCTTCTTTTTTAAAAGATATTAACATTTCTGCTTGTTAGTTGTAAGATGAATGATTTTTGTAAGCTCAATGTGACTACTGAGTCGTGCTGTTAGGTAAAAAATGGGACCACTAATAACATTCTTTCTAGTAAATTTTTTTTTCATAGTTGAAGTTCTGTATTTATTAGATGATTTTTGTGTTTGTCACCTACATCTCTTAAATTTTTCAACACAGGTTTAGTCAATTTGACTAATGATGTGACCTCTTTGTACTTGTTTAATGTATAGGTTTAATTCTTCTGGCTTTCAATATAGTGTTTGTTTTCACAAAATTTGGCAGTCTTTTATTTAATATAAGTCTTTCACATACAAAAAATTGTATGTAAAGATTTGTGCATCAGTATATTGAGTACTTGTTGGTCCATGTGGAAAGTAATTTTCATTTTAACATTAAAAATACTTTTCCATCTTAGAAATCTCAAATTTTCTTTACGTAATCCATAAAGTCTTCTAAATACACTTCAAGTGTTTAATTTTTGGTAAAACTAAATTTTATTTGTTAGTTTCTCTACCCTAACTCAAAAAAGGATCAGTCAATTTGACCCACCTTGTAACTACCAAAAGTAAATCTAAATTACCCTTTTATTCTTTGTAAAATGGCTTCAACTTTTGACATAAAAGTACATTTTTTTTAACCTAAGTTACTTTAAACTCATAACAATATAGTTTATTTATAGTTAAATTTTATTGTTTTATTTTCTTTTGGATTGTTCTCTGAACCATGTCATTATAAGTTGTAAATTGCTCTGGGCACTTGCAATTTATGTTACACTATCAAATTACACATACTTCTTGCATGCTTTCTTCATGCCTTTTGAAACATTTTTACGATATTAAGATTATTTATTTTATCTAATCTAATATTTACTAACCTAAAAAGATCTATTTTTTATGTTTTAGTTACTTTTATAATAAATAAAAAGTAAATGTGAAAAACAATAAGTACTACCTCAGTCTTTTTTTCTTGCTGTTGATTGTCAAGGGCATTTAAGTCTACTTTTTTAATGGTAGTAATGCACCAAATAAATTTTATTTAATTAAATAGTGAATCAAAGAATATAGACTAATAATGTGCAAAACGTAGACAATTTCCCCTACCTCTGACATTTCTGGCTTTCTAATTATGTGAAAAGAGCTGTTACAAATTCATTCAAGCTAATCATTAAGTTTCTCACTGGAAAGTTACTTGTACTCTACATGGACTATTATCTGTACAAAACACAGCATTGTGCAGTATGTCATTTAATAGATGAAAGCCTTGACTTTCTATTGATTATATGCAATATATTGTTAAATGTAAGAGAACTATTAATGCATCCTGAAAGAATGGATATGACAGGTTGTTGTCGCAGGAAGAATCTGATTTTCTTTTTATAGCTCTCTAATGAAACAGCTGAAGGCTATAAAAAAATTATGGTTTGTCTGAGCAATAACAATTTTAAAGTGAGTAATTTACTTTTAATTTCATACTCTTTCAAAAAGTAGTTTAATAAAATTTTGGATGTAAGATATTAAAACTTTTTGTCATGTGGTAGAGGATAGCCAGGGCAAAAGAGTTAAATGATTGTTATGGGGTGTTTTTACAGTGCAAACTTATTGTATGTAGCTTTAGAAGTATTACACATAGCATTCATTAATTATGTGTACATAACAACCATTTTGTATTTTCATATAAAATATAAACATATTGTTATTGTTCTGTGGAATGTATTTTTAAACTAAATGTAAATATTTTACTTGTAGGGATTACATGTACATTACAAGCATTTTCAGTCAAAGGTAAATTAGTAGTTACAGTAAGACTATCAGTTAATTATATAAATTAGTACTATCATAGGTTGGAAACTTCACTTTGTATGTTTTGAATTTTAGAAGGTCAAAATCTGGTATTCATTGCAGCCCTAATGTATTATGAATAAGCATGTTCTGTGTGAAATGCTTCAGTTGTATTTAATGATTTGTCAAATATACGTACAAGTTAAGATTTGAGATACCACATGTGGTATCATACTATATATTTAATAAGTATGTACCTGTGCATTGTTTATTCACACACAATTATATACTGTAATGTATTAAGGTCGTATAAACATACTAATTTCATAGAGATTGAAGGGTTCAAAGTAGTTTTAATAAACTTTACACAACCTTTAAGCATTGTTACTGAGTTTACTGTTAGATGAACTGTATAGCGAAAAATATGTATTGCTGAGGGCATGTGATAAGGGTATTTTACTAATTTTCTGATTTCAAAACTAAAAAACATAGTACATGTAGTTGGATACTTTTATTTAAAAAATTAAAATAGTTATTTATTCACTAAAAATTTTAGTCATTATTCTGTCACCAAAAGTGGACAGAGGTTATATAACGTTTTCACCCCTGTATGTGTTTGTTAGAAAGATTTCTCAAAAAAGTCTTAATGGATTTGAATGAAAGTTGGTATACATTTGGGTTGTTATCCAACTTAAAGTGATGACAGTGTTGATGAAATGGAACTCACTCTGGAGGAGAGGGCCATATCACTCCATAGCTCTTTTTAAGTTTACCACACTGTTGTATGACTTGTATTAGTATTCATGGTGATCATATGCTTTATTAACAAATACTTTATAATAATTTATTGGATTGCTAAGTGTTTAGTATCAAAGGAGGATTGTGGACATGGACTCCTGTACTATATATTTGTATATCACATCACCTGACACTTTCATGAAAATGGAGTCAGAGGTACCATTGAATAATGTGATAAAATTAGCTCTGCCTTATTATAACTAGCATGTAATCACAGTTACCTAAAATTATCTTGTATAATGTCTAACATATGTAGTAATTGTTTTAGGTATTATCGAGGAACACATGGAGTTATTGTAGTGTATGATGTCACAAATGGAGAGTCCTTTGCAAATGTGAAGAGGTGGCTGCATGAGATTGATCAAAATTGTGATGTAGTTAACCGAATTCTAGGTAAGTCATCCTTTTGTCATCCTCATGATAGAATGTACATATTCATTCTTGCATTTTTTTAAATTACTTGTTCAAATATTACATTTCTTGTTTGTGTTAGAATGTTTACAGAATGGTATAATTAGAACAGTCTAATTCATTACTGATGTCTCTAGTTAATCTAAGTATCATTAACTGTTGTAATATTTGTGATATGTGAATTAAAAATGAGTACAGACAATTCCTCTTATTTATTAATATTGAATTAATTTTATGTAAAATAGTGAATTTTTTTACATATTTAAAAGCTTTTGAAATGTTACATTCTTTTCCTTATTTAGAATAATATTGAAGACCACTTTTAAGCAAGTTTTGTTTTAATTGTATATATGTTTTGGTAATTGTAATGGTAAATGGAATATTAGACTGTAAACCAGTGAGAACCAACTTGTATATCAGTATTTTATATTAGATGTACAATTTAATTTTATTGTGCTCAAGCATCACTAAGACTGAAGCCAGTAATATGTACATTATTCAGTTCTGGCTAATTTTATTAGTGAATAACATTTTAAGGTTTAAAAGAAAAACCTCAAGAAAAATGTGTGGGAATAGACTGCTTGGCTAATTTGAATTGGTAGCCTTGGATTGCAGTCTTAACTGAGTTAATGATATTTTACCATTGTGTTAGAACAAGATAGTGATTTCTGATACTGTTATCTTATTCATTATTTTGAAAATTTAATTTGTCAATTTTTGCTTATAGTCGGTAATAAAAATGATGACCCAGAAAGGAAGGTAGTGTTAACAGAAGATGCCCAACGGTTTGCTGACCAGATGGAAATCCAGCTGTTTGAAACTAGTGCTAAGGAGAATGTCAATGTTGAAGAAGTAAGGAATCTGAGTTCTGTGTGTATGCATTTGAGAAGGGATACATAATTTTCATGCTACAGTGTGTCTGAAAAGTCTGGAATTATGGGCACTTCAACATATTTCATGTAATGTATTCCACATGTCATCCTTGTTATTCAAAATAAGTTTAGATTAACAGCAGGATTAACTTGTTTTTCTCATGTTTTTATAAATCTGAAATTAAGAAATGCTGCAAGTGACCTATTATTCCAGAATTTCTGGACACCCTGTGTCACCAAATTAGTAATTCTTTGATGCAAAACTAACTTTAAGAGATTTCATTAATTTTGCATATTAGTACTTTCAGTGTTGTTAATTACATATTTACTTGTTTTCTTAAAACTTCAAAGTGTTGAAATGTAATATTAAGGGTGAAAAAAAAATTGGGGTAGGTAGGTAGGGTTTTATTATACATCATATTTGGCATGAATCAATTAATGATAGGTCAGTATGCATGCTTATATCTGTTTTAAAGCATATAAAGGTATATAAACTCCAAGAATGAACAAAATTGATACCTATGGTGAAAAAACTATTGAGATACAGGAACTGAGAAGTTGGTTGAAAGATATAATAAAATCTGATTCCATTTTCACTATCTTAGTATTGTTCTCAGTTTGCTAACCTGTGTCATGGTTAAATATGTGCAGGTTAAAGTTCATTAGAAGCACAATCCTGACAGAGTGGATGAACAGACATGCATCTTTCTTTCAGCCCTGCATATGTCGATGCTCTAGTTGAACCACAGTAAAAGAATGTATCTACATGCACCATACTACTAGTGTAGTAAGAGTTTTATGGGACTTTGCAGATGTTGTTTGGCCTTGCAGAAGCTTTTTCTTGAAGAGTATGACCTGGTGGTGTTAGAGGAGATGCATTCAACTAACAGTCTAGCATTCTAAGCAATTCACATCTTTGAGTCTGGAAAAGTTAGGTCCTTAACAATTGTGCATTGGACGATGGATTTGGCCTTTGAATGTGCAAGGCATGTTCTGTTCTTGAGTTTTGGATCTGGTCTTTTTGGCTTTGGAACCTGTTTTTTGTTGGCCACTTTCTACTGCAAATTAAGTCTTTGTTTGATTCTTGGCCATAAACTGTGCTGTGTCTTAAAGTTGACTTTGTCATTAGACAGAATAGGATCTTAGTGTCAGTTGAGATTCAAAGAGCTGTCTGCTATTTGTGGGCAGCATTCAGAATAATCCCATACTTGAAACTGAAAGCTATACTGGCACTCTTGATAGTATTTCTCCTTCCACTGGAGATAGACCTTCCTATTTTCAAGCTTTCTCCTATCAATTAATAGGATTGGCTGCAATATTTACAGTATTGTTTAGTATTTGTTTGGGCAACTTTTACATTATTAAGGATCCTGTGATGGCAAGTTCTTGGATCTACAAGCAATTTTGTGTTTTTGTGGTTTAGGAAAGTATTTAAAAAGCTGAGTCTATGGATACCATAGGTAATTTTAGGGTGTCATCCACTTGGACACTTGCTCTTTTAGTTGCTTATATTGGAAATTAATAAGCAGAATAGTAAAGTACGTAAGTTTTTAATTATCTAGGGCCTTAAGATAACTTTTGAATAACGTATAAAAGGTAAATCTCAGTTCTAACAGACTTTCAAGTCTGAAATGTAAGAAACATAAGTAGAAAGAAACATTTTTTATTTCCTTTAAGAGGTTTGTGGACCATGTTTTATATGATAGCTCTTGATGTGTTGTGTTTTCTGAAATGTAATTTAGCTAGTAAGGATAACTTGCATTTTTTCTCATAAATTCTGATGTACTTTTAGCTGTGTTTTCTTTTCTCTTCTACAGTATGTTTTTCCACCCCAAACTGACTTTGGTTTACTTTTACCCATTTTAGGGTAGTTTGGAAGTAAGTAGTTAGGTAATAGATCATGCAGTTTATTTTATTGGTTACCATACCTAGTTTACAGGAGTCTAATGTCTAACCATCAATGAGATGTGTATTATTGTAGGAAGTATAAGTTGTGCAAAAGTGAGGAGGAGTTGCCTATATTGTGTAGGACCTGCATTTTTTTTTTGTCTTATGTGAAGTTTCAGGCAAGTTAATTAGTGGTATTTCCTATTTAAACCAGTACCTCAGTCTTTTGTTTCATGTGGAATTTTTCTGGATTATAATTTAGTGTCTGTGAAAAAGTTAGAATAATTAGAAATGTTTTAATATTGCTTTCTGGGAAACATCTCTCAAAGTGTAATGTTTACAGTTTAAAAATACAGGCCAGTGGCAGACATATTTGCAAGTATAAGGATACCAAGATTCAAAAGTTCTGACTATAGGGAACTAAATTTTAATAAATGACTAAAATGCAATAATTAATATTTACACATCTAAATGATGTTTATTAAAGCCATAAGTGGCTTCCGTGTAAAACACTACTTGGTTTGACACCTTCTATATTGTCTTTAGGAGTCATATTAAATAAGGAAATGATATTGTGTAGGACATGTTTTGGTTAACTTATAATTTAGCAACTTAATTGTGTGACTAACACATGCTGAATAAGTATTTAAACTTTCTGTTTGACAAATAACAAATAAAAATTAATTTTTGGGCTCATTATCATATTATGGTGGAAAATATTTTTGGGTCATGTATGTTTTAGACAGTATATTTTATGATGGGTTTTTCAGTTGAAAAAACTCATTTTGATCACACTATTATATGTGGATACCTAAATTTACTAAGGCATAACTTCTAGCAGTGTCTTGTACATTTCAGTGTGTATTATAAAGTTTTTTTTAAATAGTTGTGGTACATGATATACTTCTAAAACTTGCCCATAATGTATTTTGAAGTGGTATATAAACTTTGAAAAAAAATCTCTGCTAACTAATATTAAATAAATGTAATCAATTTTGTATGTAAAAAATAATTATTATATTGACAAAAGTATTATTTTGCATTTTCCCACTTGTAGCTTAATGTTAAGGCTAAAGGCTTTATAACACTCAAAATTGAGTTTTGATACTGTGGGGATGGACATAGTCGAGATTGCCCATTTTGCAGTTTTATGCTAATAGAATTTTTTTGTATTTATTATTTAAATTAAGGTGGTTTAATCTATATAACATTTGATGTTAGAGTTAATGTCTTAAAAAGTAGGAATTTTACTTTTGTTGTTTATTGTATGATCCTTGTGATTTGTGTTCTTTAAAGTTAGATCTAAAAATGTTTATGGTGTGCTAAAATAGTTGACCATGTAAATGCACATTGTAGTATTTTCCACATGGTTCCTAGTAGTCCTTAAAAGTCTTAAATTGATCTTTAATTTTTTAAAGCTTTACAGAGTGTTAATTTTACAGGTATTGGGTTTTGAGGTCTTTAAAAGCCCTAGAATTTAACTTCTGTAGGTTTATTTCACATTACAAGTATACTTAACAGCATTACGATGCTTTGCATTCATTCTGTCTAAACCTACACAAAAATTGGAGCACTAAATCGAGTTTTCTGTGTTTATTCAGTAATTTGGAATATAGATATTTATTTTTTATAGATTTACTGTAAACAGTTGTATTAATCTTAAAGGGAAGCCACTGAGGTTAAGCTTAGCATTTACAATTTTTATCAGTAATTGTTTTGCTTGATATTTGACTTATAGAGTGATGTGGATGAACCAAGTGATGAATTGTACTGGTAATCTAGAATGAAGTGTAACTGGTTTAGTTTATTGCTATTTATTTCAAGTAGAGATAATTAGAATCTTCCTATGATTTATGATATTGCAGGGCTGCTTTCTTTTTACCCTGTTATTCCACCTTGATCTTCTATTTAGAAAATATGAATTGAAGATTACTTTGTTAATAACTAATGAATCTCATTATTTCAGATGTTTAGTGCCATAACAAAAATGGTATTAAAGACAAAAAAAGAGCAGAAAGAACGACAACAACAAACTCGAGATAGTACTGTTAAACTTCAACGAGGATCTCAGCGAGGGAAGAAGAAATGCTGTTAATAATAGTTTATTAGGGGTGTGTATAGATTTGTAAGAAATAAAAATGTATCTGTGGTATTTTTCTAAGATTGGTACAGTTGCCAGTTTTTTATTTTTTACAATGTGTTACATTATGACCTCTTAAGTAACTTTTATCAGATCAAAATACAAAGTTATTTAAAAAGATAAAGATTTACTAAAACAGTGCATGTGTAACATAAGAAATATAAGTGTTGCCAAAGAAAAACAATGACAGGTTGGTGTTCTGTGTTTGATTAGCTCTAATTGATTATTAGATATTTTTCTAAGACTGTGGAATTAGATAAATAATGAATGATAAATTAGCTTGTTGTAGAAACTTGTCAGTAACTTGGATAAGACTTAACATTCAGTGACTCTTCTTGTGACTAAAATAATGGAATTCTTTTAATAACTTATAAACTCTCACAATGAGTTGTACCTTTTTGCAGGTATTAACTCCCTTTTTCAATTGAAATTGTCTTAAGCATAAAATAATAAATGATCAAGTTCATTAAAATTCCTGTGAAACTTAATGAATTGGTAAAATATTTGTTTTTAATTTTTAACTTTATGTCAACATTAAGTAAATATGTTGTTAGTGCCTAAATAGTTTTATCCCTTCTTATCTGTGGTCACTGTAAACTTGTCTAAAGGGGCAGAGCCAATCAACAGGGAACTATGAACGTTATAAAGGAAAAGCTGTGTGTGTGTGTGTGTGAAAATTAACTCTCAGCATGACACTAGATTTTAAGAAATGCTATTTTTTCACTTGTGATACATGAAAAGCATAATTACTTGAAAAACAAATGGTGTTAAATATGATTAGTTAGATCCTGATGTGATTGCTTTAGTGGAAGAATAGATTTCTCATATTGTAGTACAAATAAAAAACGTTTCACATAATTTATTATGTTTGTGACATTTTAAAAGTTCTAACTAAACAAAAGGTATTATTTTAAGAAACAAAATATTGCCACAGATATCAAGCACAAGAAATTAAATTAAAAGCTACGATATAGCAGATTACTGGAAAATATATTGTTTTCAAATGGAAACTATATGTTCTTGTTAGATTACTGGGTTAAAAGCAAATAAATTCAGTATTTGAACATTTTTGCAGGATAAGAAGACTGGAATTGAAAGCATCATTGGGTGATTTCTAAGACTCCTTTAAGCTCGAGGAATATAAAAGGGTTCTAAGCTGAGTTCATGTCCAGGATTTTGAGTTTAATACTTACCTTAATATCACATAGGACTTGCAAGAAATCACAAACTTGTCACCCAGGAAAGCTTTAGCACCAACATTCTGGTTTTATTCCAATTGATGATTTTTGTTGGCATAATATGAAGACAGAGAAAACTATGTGCCATGTTTTGCTGGTAATTGGCTGTACAGCTAAGTTTTTTTTTCAGGACAGCTGAGTAATGAATCAAGATAACCATGATTGGATCATGTACAAGCTACTGATACAATAGAATCAAGACTGTCCAAGTCATTTCTTTGTTGTACATAACTCTAAATGCTTCTTACTTGAACAACTAGTGTTTGATACAATGTTTATAAAGTGTACAAACTTAAAGAGCACTTCAGTGACACGGCCATTTAACTAACTGAAGAATCATCAGCTATTTCTGCAGAACCTGAGATTCTGTGATGTTAAATGTGAGTGGCCAACTGTGAACAAGATAAGCATGGGATTAAAAATAATTCGGAACTCTGAATTTTATTCCAAGTCAAGCTGAGTTGTTCGTCTAATTCAGGAAATTTCATGAAAAGGACACATTGTCCAAGTGATTTATAAATAATGGATTAAAACAAATATATATCACAAGATCATTTCTTCTAAACTTTTAAAACCTAATTCACTTATGATTACATGTATTTTATTTCCATAATTTCATTATACAGTGTACCTTATTAGAATTTTTTGTGTGTGCATGCTTTTCTTTTACTAGGATTTACCTTATGATTATCTAGTTGTTGACACTTAAACTAAAAATAACCATTAATTATGTTGAGGAGAAAAGATTAATGATTTTAATAAATTTTCTTTGTTGTGTTCTTTAGTTAATTGTAAAAAAATGATTCACCAAATGCAAATGCTGTTTATGACATTTCTGGAATACACATTTGTATTACATATCAGTGCAAACAAAACATTTTTGGGGGGGTTGGTATATTTCTGTTAATAAAGTTTAACTGAAAATAAAATATTAAAATGCTCATTCCCACACACTTCCATCATTTCCTTGATTTTACTGTTTTTTTCATGGGCCAATGATGTTTTAATATTGATGTGTATATGCTATATATTGGTGATAGAAGCTGGATTTTCTTTCTATCATTTAGTTTAATTCTACAGAAAATATTTGTTTGATTCTAAGTAACTGTTTAAATGACTCACTGTTCTAATTAGTGCCTACTCTGTAGTTGTTTTTGTTTACCATACAGTAATATTTTTAAGAGTATTCTTTTGAGACAGAATGTTTATTATAGTCATTTAATTTTCATATTAATAGCAGAGGTATTGTTAGGAAATGTTCCTATACGTAAATATTTGCAGTGGGGTAAAGTATCAGTAATTTGTTTTGTTTTTGTTGGTAACGTGTTAGTGTTCAGTTTATTTTTTGGGATATTCATTCATTACGGGAAGATTGTGTTATATATTAGATAATGAATCCATACTTTACACCTTTTTTTTTTTGGTACTACCTCATACAAATCCTTGGAAAACCATATTGGTAGTGATGGCTTTAAACTGATCAAAGTATCTTTTCTGTAATTAGATCAGTAAGAGTTTCTTCTACCAAAAGGGTTTTCTATGAAGAGGAAAAATATGCTACAAGAAAGTAAAGGATTAGGTGATAAAGTTACTGAACTATGGGCAGTAATTATTTAAATAAAAATTATGGTATTATCAGCTGCCAATTGAAAAATGGTAATTAGGATGAGCAATATCGTATTATTAATAGTTGTAGAAAGGTTTATCAAACTGGAATGTCTGTTAGGTCCACTTGGGCTATAAACACTTTAATGAACCTTTGTTGTTGTACTGTGTTATGGTGTGATTTTGGTTTTTATAAAGCTTATAGTGAAAGTATGTATACAAAACATCTGTTGCCTAGTTTAACATTTACTAACTATATTATGTCTTGGTAGTAGTGTAGTACACCAACAAACTGTTTTGAGATACTCCTATAAATATGGAAACAGTTTTTATGATGAATAATGTACAGAGGTGTTTAAAAGTTTGAGTTGAATTCACTTGTGGCAGGTACTGTGATAGTGAACTTTTATGTTGGTGCATTTCAGGTTTTCCAATATTTTGAACCTTAGATTTGTCAGTTGGCTGTTAGTAAATTAACATTTTGGTATTAACCATGTAATGTTTTGGTACACCACACTGATAAAGTTTTATTGTGTTTTACTAAATGTATTAACATTATGTTGCAGTATTGTCTAAAATTCATATTGATTGTAACAGCTAACATAAAACTTGTAACTTAAATTTTGACAAATGAAATTGTGTGAATAATTAAAGCTGTATAAATTGGTAGAAATGAGACAATATGTGAATATACAAAGCATCAATAAATTAGAAACAAATGTATTTCAAGTTTGAAATATGTTAGTGTTTGATTGAAGCATATTGTTGAAAGCTAGGGAAAGGATGAATTAGGAATTGTCAATTTTTGTTCATACATTTGGAACATTTTAATAGGAACATTATTTTTATATATATATATATATATAAATAACTTTTAGTATCAACAGTGATATGTTTCATCACCTTGTAGTTAAAACTATATTTTACAGAAATAAGCATTATATCTTGATCTCTGACACACTAAACTTCCCAAGTATATATGTTAAAGACTGATTAATATTTTTCATTTGTTGCTCAGTCTATTCCCATGAAAGAATGGAATGTTCTTCAGTTTAAGAAGAGATAATGTTCTGTTTTTGTGCTTAGCTCTCCACTAAATTAAAATACCCTTTTTATTGTGCTTGATTAATATTATTTGTCTCCAGAATTTATTTGTTACAATTTTTTCCTCCCACAGTTTGTGTGAAAATGAAATGCTTGTTTTCAAGTACCGAAAAAAGTACAGTTTGAAAATAATATTGATCATGAATTTAGTGAATTGGTGAATCTGTTTTTTGTTTTATTTTTGAGTCTTTTGATGGAGTATACTGTTATGTTCAGTTTGGTTGTAAATTTGTAATCACATGATAAATTTCAAGTTTTTACATTTAACATTCTTAAATATAGCAAGTATAAAAGGCCCTTCTGATCTAATTGCTGATCATATTGTAATGTTGTGCAAAATAATTTTTTTCATGCATATAAATAAATATTTCTTTGCACGATGTAGGAATGCAGTGTACATGTGATTCTCAGACATGCAGCTGACCCTCATAAAAGGATTATAACCAAGTAAACAATTTGTTTGTTTTATGATAACTTCGAACTTGCAGTCTACTGTGTACACATGATTTAGTACATATTTTTTACATTTGATCATTATTTGATAAATAATTCAAAATTGCAAACAGTATATTAAAAAAAATTTCATTTGAAAAGTTTGCCTCAGGTTTATTAGACTATTATGAATACAGTGTAACCTGTAAGAAATTTCAATACATGATCACTGTACTTATGTGGAACACAAACCGATAAAGATATTGTAATAAATAGTGTAATATAAATATAGGAATTTTAAATGGATGGATGGGGATTGAAATATTACAGTTCCAAGGAATTTAACTTTGAGTGAGTAGTTCATCTTTTTAGTTGATTTTCTTGACTGGGAATAAATAAATCCGTATTTTTTTAAACATACCCAGTTAAAGTGAATATATTGCATGGGTTAAATAACATAACTCCTGGGGAAATTCAAGTTTACATGGGGAATTGTAATATTCTTAATAGCTTTCCCTTGAATGAATATTATTTTTTTATTATTTCAATCCATTTTATACATTAAAACCATTAAACACTGGTTTCAATGGTTTTAAACTTGTATTTTAGGACGCTTCTAAATAATTCATTCTGGTAATAGGTTTATCATTTGAAACTGATGATTTGTGTTTTGATGTTATGATGCTCGGGAAATCAGATATTGTGTACGAACTTCAAAAGGGTAAGCTGAGTAATTTTAAATCATGGAATGTATTTTACACCTGCTAGACTGCTTTGTAACTTGTAAACAATGTATCGTATTTTAGAAATATATTGTGCCTTGTCTATTCCATCAGCTGAAGAAGGTCCTTATATTCAGTGTCATATTTTCACAAAAACGATCGTCTTCTAGACAAAGTTATGCTTACAGATACGTCTTTCATAAACTCTTGTAATGTAGACAATGTTCTTCGAATATGTTTTTTAAAAAAAAGTCTTCAGGAAAGGGTACTAATGAACATAAGTTTATCAAAATGGAACTGATTTATGAACGATGATTTGGAAGGTCCAAAGTTTGAAATCGCAATATGTCGTTGAACAACGCTCCTTCTAGAGCCCTGAACACGTTATAAAAACGACAGTCAATAATTATCGGGTAACGTGTGGCTGTGTAGACAGGCACCTGTTGCAGCTGGTTATGTGTTAGTTATATTTAAATAATCTTAAGTTAAGGCTCTCGTAAGATGTGGTCGGAGTATCTATATCGACATATTGCAGGACATATTGAACCTCTCTTGGTGGCCTTACCGATAAGTCTGAGGGTTTTTAAAACTACAATTCGAGTTGAAATATCTGCGATGGGCAGGATGTACCTTTTGCCCATTATGTAGTTTTGCGCTTAAAGTTTTGCAGATGCTCATTTAATTGACACGAACTTGTTCTAACAATTCGGAACACTTTACATTAGAAAAGTTATTCGTGGACGTTTCTTTTACGTTTCAAACCGATGACCTGAAAAAAATAATTTTTGTAGGCGTTGGTCCTGACATAATTGTGTTTTAAGTACTTTAGTTCCGTTGCTGTAACGAATATTATTGTAGTTTGACTGTGCTTGTAATTGTGAACTTTGTCATTAGCTGAAGCATAGAAACGTTCACTAAAAGTCAAATGTTAAAAGCATATACGTGCATGTTAACAAATAGTGGTTAAAAACAAGACGTGATAATTAAATAATTACGTTTTTTGTATGTGATGTATATATATATAAACATATCTATATATCAGTATCGATATATGTGTGAATTTTTGGTGTAGACAACAGTTGAGTAAATAAAACGTGTTCACCACGGTGTACAACCAGCCCTCTTTTAATGTCCAGAATTCTATTGTTACCACGTAATGTGATACAAGTTGCAGAGTTTTTTATGTGCGCATTCCAAATAGCATTTAATTGAGCAGGATCTCGTTGTGTATATTAAGGATTTGGAAGATTATGGTATTCGCGTCCTAACATTACGTTCTAATCAGATAATTTACTTTCTGATTATCATTAATTACGCAAGAAACTTCTGTTTTTCTTGTACGAAAGTATTTATACATTTGTTTCAGAAAGCTATTGATCCACATCGATTATATGCACAAAAATAATTTTACCAACCAGTAACAAATCTTTTTTTTTTTTTTAAATACGTTTAAGCGATTCTTTAACTACGTGTCTTTCTTTGGTAGTCAGGGTCAAGGGCCGGTATTTGTGTAATTAATCACAAAACTGCACGATGGGCTACCCGTGCTCTGCCCACCACCCGGTTTCTAGCGTTGTAAGGTAAATTAGTTTTAAATCGGGTCCGAATTTTTTTTTAAGGTTAATGAACTGTTGATACGTATTGTTACTGTTTTAAAATTCTTTTTTTGTGAACTAATTTTGAGTTACTGCAATTGTATGGTCACGTGGGTACATACTTAACAAAGAGGGTTAATAAACGTTGGATTGTAAATGAAAGAAAAATGGCACAATCTATATTGACGGGTATACAATATTAAATACAACATTTTTGCAGAAGCCCTTCAACCTCATTGAAGAGGGTACACTGGTCGTTTGTAACCCTCGGTCACAGTAGCATCATATGATGTATTTAGTATTGAAAATTAGAAACAGCAAAATGGGATATTAAGTATAGATACAATAAATCGATGTTTTGCGAGACATTTTACGCAACTGAACACGACATATTAAATACATCCAATGGTGATGTCATGAATATAATCTTCACTTTACCATAAATATAAACCTAAATTAATTTCATTTTATTGATCGGAGGTTCTTACCGTTGTTTATAAATATATATTAATGTTTCGTGTTATTAATATCAGATTCATTGCAAATAATTTTCACATTATTTTCATATGGTCTTCTATATCAATTAACATTTGATGGAACGTGTCCATATTCCGCTATCCTAGTGCTTAAATTCCTATCAGTCTTCTCGATATAGACTAATACAGTCTATACATTCTTTTATTTGTATAATTAATATTAAATTCAACGAATAAATGAATATATTTTAAAACGTTATTTTCGTCCAAAACACATATTACTGAGTTAATTCACTTTACTTAGTCACTGAGATATACCACTTTTATATAACTCATTAATGAAACGAAAGTGTCTGTGAAAGTTGTGAACGATATACAATTTTAGTAACGCAAGTAGTTGTATTTAGAGAGGAATTAAGGGTAATGTTCTATAAACTTACATTTTTTATTTTTTTATTCCATAAAGTACTTACAAAATAAGCCGCTTTTCAAATTTTATAATTTCAATCAGATACCTTCAGTAAATCGTGTTACTTAATGTAGAAAATAATTCAAACGAACGTTAGTTTGGTAGGAAACTATTATGTCTAAAATTTATGTCGGAACCTCTGTAACAGTGAACAGTAACCTAAGCTATACGTACCTACAGAAATATATATAATTTAATTTACAAACTCATATATACAAATATGGAGAAATCATGAAACTATTAGATGACTTGGTTAGTCGATCCAGTTTATATTGGTGTAGTTTGACGAAGTGTTGTTAAGTGCCTAGATTATGGAATTTTAACAGCACCCTGAACTTCAAAACCTATGTCAATAGTTTCTGAAACGCTTATTTTAAAGGAATTATGTATATGTAATTCACATCAATTTTCCTCATCTGGCGGAGCTATCTTGAAACTGACCTCAACGATTTTGTTTCATCAAAAGCCAAAGTGATCAGTTGAAATGCGCGTGATATTCAGTGAAGAAAGATTGTTTCTTTATAGTTAAACGCAAAGCTACATATTGAGCTATCAATTTTCTGTCCATCCTACAGACATACCGCTGTGCTACTGGAGGCCACACGAATAGAGATTGTACAGTGTTAAATTTTGCTTCAATTGAGCCTTAAACTTGCATGACCTGCTTTAAGAATAACAGAATTAGCTTGCTAGTTCGCCAGTTTTGTGAATGATAGTAAAATTGATTCAAATAGAATAACGATAATAATAAATAAATAAATAAATCCAACATAAAGTATTAAAGAGTTAATATTAAGTAAGTAATGTTGTGCCATTAATTCTTATTTTAAAATATGATTGGTAAATTATTTATATAAAAGTCACTTGCGTAAACTGATCCACACTCTAACAGTTGTTGCTTTTAAACAACTACTATACCTTTAGTAATTCTAATCGTCAGATAAATCTAAGTGTGAAGCTAAATGCTTTGCCGTCACTGTTTATTGCAGGAGTTTTTTGATTCACATGTTATAGCAAATTGTCTTTTGCTTTCACTCGTAGATATTTAAAATTATCTGAATTGAAATATATTAATATTAATACATTAGGGTGTTAAGCTTTAAATAATTATAAAGAAGTTATATACACAATGTAAATAGTTCTCTCGGCAATTAGCGGTATGTCTGAGGACTCATATCGTTCGAAACCGGGTTTCGATAGGTGGGCAGATCGCACATAGCGCTTTGTGCTTGATAACAAACAACAACTCTCGGCATTTAGATTTGTGGAGACTTGGGTCTTAGGGGTTTAATGTCGACAAATTTAAGACTACCTCAGTTAATATTTTTAAAAACGTGTGTACAAGATTTGTCATAGATATGCTATCATTACCATATCACAGCTTACGATTCACTGAAAATTAACAACTGTTATAAGCTATAATTTTGATGTTCTCATTCAGATGTAAGCTAGAGGAAGCTGCGAGTGGTAAAAATTATGCTAAGACTGAAAAGTTGAACAATGTAAGCCTAGAAAATTTTAAAAACTGACGTCAGATTTCTTGTAAATGTAAGAGTATGTTATAAAATACGAGGCTCAACGGCCTGGGATGGTCAGGTGGTTATAAGTAGCTCGACACGTAAACCCTCATATAGGTTTGCGTGAAATTAAAAAAAACAAACAAACAAAAAAACTTACACACGAGGCTCAACGAAGCTTTGAAAAGACAGTAGAGTTATTCTATAAAAACAGCCGAGTGAATCAATTAGAGTGTTTTTCTTTTAGCTATGAATTTATACAAATAACTTTATTTTTCATATTAGTGTCGTGCAGTTTGCATCATTTGTAAACGTAATCTTTAAGTTCTACTGTGTACAAGCTTGCAGAAGCATAACGGAACAAATAAATCAATTTCTTAAAGTTACGTGAATTGGACTTCGAATTATTTTCACCTGATAATTTAAAAGAACCAATCCAATGAAAGAACAGCGTTACAAAAGTACTACTAACATAATTTGCAATAATGTTTGCAAATTTGCAAACATTTTGCAGATTCTCCAGGGAAATGTTTAAGTCTAGATGAGAATAAAACTTGTTTTGATTTAAACGTTCAACAGTTTTCGGTAGGGCGAAGTATGTTCTTACGAATTCTAGAGAATTTGTTTATTTGTTTTTTGAATTTCGTGCAAAGCAACACGAGGGCTGTCTGCGCTAGCCGTCCCTAATTTAGCAGCGTAAGACTAGAGGAAAGGCAGTAAGTCATCACCATCCACCTCTTGGACTACTCTTTTACCAACGAATAGTGGGATTGACCATAACAGTATAACTCCCCCACGACTGAAAGGGGAAGCATTTTTGGTGTGACGTGGATTCGAACCTGCGACCCTCGGGTTAACAGTCGAGTGTCTTAACCATCAGGCTATGCCTGGCCACTTGTTTTGGATTTTGCTTAAACCTACACGAGGGCTACCTGCGCTAGCTGTTCTTAAGTTAGCAGTGAAAGACTAGCTAGCCATCACCACCCACCGTCAATTTTAAGGCTACTCTTTCATCAGAGAATAGTGAGATTAACCGTAACGTTATAACGACCTTACAGTTGAAAGGGCAAGGATGTTTGGTGAAACGGGGATTCGAATTAAGATCTCTAACCATCTGGCTATGCCGGGCCTTTTTAGAAGATGATTTGTCTGCTTTCCTAGATCGTTAATTGAGTATTTTCTTATAATAATGAGCCAAAAAAAGTATTTTCAATGTATGTATAGCTGTATCTTCTCTATATTCTTGTTTGTATTATTTTTGGCACTGCATCCCTACGTCATTTTAAAATTACTAAAATATTTTTTTATTACTTTGTTTGTTGTTAGTTTTCCTCTTGACTGAAAGTTAGAGTATTCTATGAATATATGTAATAACATTTAATATTATGTATATAGATTTTTATACTTTTTCACTTCATACATAATATTGTGGCTGGCTTCCTTAACAACACCTATTGTATAGTGTATAAAGCACTGAGTATTCTACCTGTTACAGTCATTTAATGTTAATCTGTTAAGCAGACCTGCGATTATTTTATTGTTTAAAAATGTTTACTTGCTATACAGTAATTTCTGTACGCTGAGTCCAAAAATGATATAAATATTTTCCATCACGTACAGCTTTTACACAAAACATCGCACGTACTTTTACTTTCACATAAGCAAATCATTTTAATTGAAATCGAGTCACATTTTGCTTAAAATGTTGACAACCACTGACTATAGATCTATTTAGACGTGAGAGTCTTATCGATCGCTCTAAAACCCAAACATATTAATAAAAATGTTCATTGTAGTAAGTAAAATAACAATTTGATCTAGATAAGAGTTTTAATTCTTCCCTATTTAAAAAAAAATGTGTAGGAAAAGTGAATATTATTTTCTAAGTCTGCGTAGCTGAATTGTGGAAAATTCGTTATTAAAACTAAAACAGCTTTTATAAAGCTTAAAGTCGAAGGTTGGTCATTTCTGTTTCGCCCTATGCCTAATCTTCTCCAAGGAAAACCAAATTTCCATAAAAAAAAACTAAATGGGTTAAGGCGTGCGACTCGTAATCTGAAGGTCGCGGGTTCGCATCCCCGTCGCGCCAAACATGCTCTCCCTTTCAGCCGTGGGGGCGTTATAATGTGACGGTCAATCCCACTATTCGTTGGTAAAAGAGTAGCCCAAGGTGGGTGGTGATGACAAGCTGCCAGTCTTACACTGCTAAATTTGGGACGAGTAGCGCAGATAGCCCTCGTGTAGCTTTGCGCGAAATTCAAAAACAAACAAACAAACACATGGAGTAAACTTAGGGTTAAACTGACGTAACTGATAAAGTTTGTTGAGTTTTAAGACTGAAATAGGAGAAAAAAAGATGAGCAATTTGATGGGTTGGTCACTTTTGGTTTGGTATATCAGCGACAGTTTCTTGCCTTGTTTTTGGGCTTGTTGGTTAGAAAAATAAAGGAAAGTGAGTGGCAAACGTCTTTTAATTCAAATATCTGTATCAGTGTTGATTTTCTAACACGTATATTTGTATTATGCGTATTGAGTACCTTGACTCTCCCTACCGACTTTACGATAAGTAGTCTCAATCCCGATTATGTGAATAGAAGGCGTAACCGTCTAGTCGCCCGTCAGCCTTCAGCTGCATTGAAATGACTAACTTACATAACTTTCTTATAGCGCTTTTATTTGTTATTTTTACCAACAATCGTACATTTCACAGATAAAAGAATCATCGTGTGTTTCAGATGTAATTCCACATATGAAACTTAGAATTCATTCTAAGTTTCTAGAATTCTAATATTCATATTTTGAAAAGCCACGCTAAAATCCGGGATTCGATTCTTCGCAGTGGTTTGTTTTGTTCGTTTCTGAATTTCACTCAAAGCTGCACGAGGGCTATCTGCTAGCCGTCATTAATTTAAGAGTAAAGGGAAAGCAGCTAGTCATCATCACCTACTGCCAATTTTTGGGCTACTATTTTACCAAAGAATAGTGGAATAGACTGAACGTTATAACGCCCCCAAGATTAAAAGGACGAGCATGTTTGGTGCAACTGGGATTCGAACCTACGATCCTCAGATTACGAGAAGAGCGCCCTAACCACATGACATGCCAGACCTACTTCGTAGTGGATAGAGCCCAATGTCGCTTTGCAGTGAATGAAATGAAAGGTTTTTTGGGTGTTTCATAAACATATAGCAGTGAGGGATATAAAGTAATGATTACACATTTCCTTTATTGTTTAGCCTATCTACACCCTGACTATGAACACAAACTGTCATGTGTACGACCACGTGAATCAGCCTTGTTAAAAAGTATGTTGAAAAGGTGTTACATTGGAACTATCAAGCAACACTCGCCTTTTGTTGTTGTGTGGGAATCCTGTTGGCGTTCTTTGTTTTTGTTTTCCTTTGAGCCCAAGGCCTACACTGAAACATTTCTTAAAATATGCCAGTTTGTAGCGTAAGATATTGATTAAGCCCCCACAAAAATATATTTGCTTTTTCACCACCTCATTCTTTCTTTCTTTTCGATTTGCAATTGTTTTCTTTTTAGGTTGTTAGTTTTTTTTATTTTAGTATTTATTTAATTTACCTTTTAACATTATATTACAACATTAGTTACTTTCAACGAGTGATTGTGCTTTTCTTGTAAGTTCACGGGTAAAACCTTTCACTTATGTTAATGTTACTTTTTTTTTTTGTAGTTTTAGTAATGAATGTAATACTATCCAAACAGTGTTAATCAGGCCGTCTAAGCCCGAAAAGCATATAATAGGTCTTTACAGTCTTCGTGCTGGATTTTCATTATACCCATTTTGGGTTATCGGCTGCAAATGACCACAAATTGCTTGTAAATGAAATTGTCTTTTTTTATGGCATTTTATTATTGCTTGGGCATATTGAGTTGATATTTATCTATACAATCTTTGATGTATACAATGTTGATGATATGAAGTAAAACCAAACTTTTCTTAATGTATCAAAAACAATCAATTTACCAATACAACAGCGCTTCAATGAACACCTGGTTCTAGTCTTTGTTCCAGGTCAAGACTAACCAGACGGTAACTTGTTCGAGAGTAAGAGAGTAGAGCATCATTCAGAAGATTCTGTAAATACCCTTCTTCTGTGGTTACAAATAATACCTATGCCAATGATAACCCACAAGTATGTATGGCGTTTCATAGAATTAGTGATAACTTGTGGTCCAAAAGGATATTTGTTCGTGGCCAACCACCTCCACTCCCTCCCCCTGACGACGCCGTTGATGTATGTCTTATATACATGTAATAAATAATGTTTTCCAACAATAGATGGCAGAGTAACTCCTAAATTTGATATGCTCTTTTTTTTTTAAAATCCATCAATTACTCACGGCAATTACTGAACTTAAAACCGTGTGTAAGAGCTTGTCTGCATCCAAAAACTACAATATTGGAGCTGACTTCCTGTAAGAAGCACGTTTTTCAGTCACGCTTTTCCTTATAGCAGCTTAAGTGTATTCCGTTGAAAAATGCGCTATTGTTAGTCTACCAAATTCACGGGAAAATATCACTGTCCTCCTTTAAAGACCTTATGTTCTGTTACAGGGCAGAACCATATCGTAATGTTTAAAATGTTAGCAATTTCTCTATTTTAGTGAGTTCTGTTTCAATGTGCCCACAGCCCGCTTCACTAACAGATTTGCCCAATTTTTTCGTAAGAAAGATAGCTCGTGACATCCCAGGAAAGATGGTTGTCATTTCTGATGGCGAGTCGTGGACAACCTAACTTTGCTTTTGTCATTGAGTTTGTAATATTAAAATATATGATTTTCTTTGATTGTCAAAAGTTTAGCTAAAAATTAAAATTTTGGCTTACAGCTTCGATAAAGTTATTTTTATGACATTTTCTGGTATAGTTTTGATTTTTGTTTAGAGATCTTCTGGTTACATTTAATAATATTTTGTTTCAATTAACTTTCAGGCAATGTTTTTATATTATAGTTGAACTTTCATTTTTTTGATTTAGTTCACAGTGAGGGCTCACTCGCAACTGGCAAAAGAAAACCAACTAACGTTTTTTTTCCACAACTTTTCTTCTTGTCAGTACAGCACACAGGTGATAAAATTTGCCATTTGTTTTGTATCATTATGCTGTGTTAATGCTTTGATTGTTTTTGTCTAATAAAGATTGCGTTTTCACATTTGCGCGTGTTGATTCCTTCTTTATAACAAACTTGGAGTTAGGATAGTAGAGATACATGCTTTGAAATATGATATTCATTGAACCTCCTATCAACAAGCTCTGACTAACTACTCTGTGTGAAATTCGTGCGTTGGCGTATGCCACAGTGTTTCCTACCACACTGCAGCCTTTTCCACGAGAAAGCAAATGTAAAACCAAACAAGCATAGCCCAGAACAATAAATAACTAAGTCGAAAGTAATCTAGACACGTTATTTAAGTAATATTCTGTTATTAAAGCTACACACATGACTATAAGCGTGTATGCATGAAACATTTTGAAAATTCCAGGTTAATGTGAAATGCCTACTTCATTAAACTAAAGACGACAGAAACACTAAATGCGCTTTACATACTACAGGGTCGTACTTATTCGAGTGAGTGGTACAGAGAGTAGTTCAAGTGTGTATGAGTTTAGGGTTTAATTTCCTTGAATATGTGTATTTGAAACTATCAGTCACACTGGTAATATATGAACTGTGGAATTATGCAATATGACCTTGGCGTGACATAAAGTAGGGTATTTAAGTTAATCTTTCTCTTTCTGTTTCTTTTGATAGAACTATATAGTGCAACTTTGATAGATAATAGACAGTAAAAACCAGTTTTAAAATTAAAAACAAAAATCCGTTTTTCTGACAAAGTTTTTCGACAATGGCTACTATTGTGAAAATAATCATCTGTGTTACTATTGAAAAGTGACGTACACGGGGTAACTGGGAGAACTCAGCCCCTGCCCTTATGTCCCGAAAGTGCCCTTTTCCCAGTAATAAAAATTGTAAATAATTACTAAAAATACCACTGATTTCAAATCTTCCTTCTTTCGAGTTATTAGGTTAGAAAAATATGTCTGTCTTAAGACGAATTGGATACATTGTGATATGCTATTAAATGTTAATAAGCGAGATAGAGTTCAATATTTAGTTTTAGATTTTAAAAGCGTTTATAATAGAAATAAAATTACACAATTTTGTTTCTCTGACCTTCTACTCTAATTGTACCTGAGGCCACACTTTGTCTCCACAGTTTCTACTACCCCCCTTCCACACAGATACAAAGGCTTGCTCTACGACACTTAAAAAGTGCTCTCTTTTTCTCAGTGAGCCTTTGCCCTTTTAATGTCCTATGCATGTTCTTACTGTAAAAACTTACTCTCAAGAGTATTTGGAGATGATAAGCAAATGTAATGAATAAAGACTTTGGCAATGTTTATTTGACATAACTGGATATATATATATATATATCTTATCAAAATTTTATGTGAAACAATATTATGGAAATTCTTAGGATGCGTGGGAAAATTGTTAAAACCTCAAAAGTTGAGAAATATTTCAATCGATAGAAAAGCCTGGTCGAAAAATGTATACAACATTGCGTAAAGATTTTCTGTCTAATAATAATAATTGGATAAAAAGGTATTTTATTAAGTGTTAGATTATGAAGATTTGATATCACTGAATAACATTTGTCTTAGTGGAAAATTTATTATTGAAAGTGGCAGGAGTATTGAAGCCAATAATTATTTAAGTAAGCTTAGAAGAAACTAAAAAATCTTTAATATATATGTAAAAACGGCTGGTTTGGGTTGAGAAAATTTTTATGTAGAGGAGCGAACAAGAACTACATGACTTACAAAAACAAAAAATGAACCTAGACTATCAACTGGCATGCTGCATTAAACCAGAGATTTACTGACTTATACAATGAAACATAAACCAAATCAACACTAGGAATGACAGGAACAAAACGATCTTCCACAACAAAAAAACTAGAAAAACTAAGATACAAACAACAGAAAAGACACCAACATGATAAACCATTGACTAACCTCATAATTAACAGATCTGACCGACAATTAAACACAGACAAGATATATCTATTTAACAAAGGACTCAACTTTGTAATAGCACCTAGGTACATTCCAATATTAAAAATTAAAACATGTTTAGAAGACCTAGCCAGGAAACTTGTGATACTTTCCACAGAAAACAAAAACAAGAAAACAACTGAAAACAACCAACAGAAAGAAGACAACTTCGACAATGTTACTGACATCCAACAGCCAAACTTCCTAGAAAAAATTAAAAATTAATATTTTCCAGAAACACTTGAAAACAACATCTTAAACGATATTTTCAAATAATTTTCTCACAAAACCATCAACATAATTTTACAAAACAGAAAGCTAAAAAAACAATCTTACTAAAAGAGACATTAATTCCATTAAAAACCTAAAACAAGACAAAACCATAAAATTATAAAAGCAGATAAAGGAAACGCGATAGTCATAATGAACACGAGTGGATACATCCGAAAAATGAAGAACATCTTATCAGACACAAACAAATTTAAACCAATACACACAAATTTAACAAAGACACATGAAACGCAACTAAACAAAATACTACTAAAAATGAAAAAAAAGCCAACACAATTTCAAAAACACTTTACTCCTACCTACGTAAAACCGATTCACACACACCACAAATATACGGCACCCCCAAACCTCATAAACCAGACTCCATTATGATCAGTAATGTCCACATATGAATCGTTTAATTACAATCTTGGTAAATACATAGCATGGACATTCTCCAAATTTGTAACATCAGCTAGCTCATTCATCAAAGACTCTTTTAATTTCAAGTCTAATATTAATCAACTTTATCATAAAGCCTTAATGGCCAGTTTCGATGTTATATTCCTCTTTACAGAAGTTCCAACTGCTGAAGCCTGCAAGATAGCCTTAGAACTCTATATCCGAGACCCTAACCCATCAATCAACATTCCCAGCAACCAATTATCAACCCTCAATGAATTCACCACGATGAAGATAAACTTCATGTTCAATAACCACAATTATATACAAACAAATGACCTAAGCATGGACAACCCAGTATCACCAGTTTTAGCCAATATTTTTATGACAGAAGTTGAAACACGAGCAATTAACACAGCATTACATCCACAACTATACTGGTACAGATATGTAGACGACACGATTGTGGATTCACATCTACAGAACACACACTTAATTTTTTCAATCACATTAACTCTATACATCCCAACATTAACTTCACACGTGAACTGGAAGAAAGCAATCAAATATCATTTCTTAACCTCAAAATTACAAGAACCGATACACAATTTAAAACAGAAATCCACCGAAAAATCACCCATACTGGACTATACATTCCTTAGGACTCAGCACATGAAACAAAACAAAAACTCAAGATACTAAAAAACTAAATAAACACAGCCATAAAACTATGCCCAGCAAATAAAATTAATGATGAATTAGACAAAATAAGACAATATTTCATCAACATCAATAAGTTTCCTCCACAAACCGTAGAAAACATTATACACACACACCTAGACAAAAAGCAAAATCAACCAACAAAAGTAAACATATCCCACGAATTAAAAAATCACTAAACCATATACTGCTGTATACCATATATTCCCGACATCAGCAGAAAAATAACCAACATTTGGCAAAAACTAATAACAAAATATGACATTCCAATTAATACCAAATTTATTCAAAAACCAGGCACAAAACTAAGGTCTTTACTATGTAAAACTACACTGACAAACACCACACCAACATTATTTATAAAATACAATGTGATAACTGCCACGACTTCTATATTGGAGAAACAAGTAGAAAAATGCAAATTAAATAAACACAACATAATCACAGAAAACACCCAAATACTAAATAAAGAAACAAACATAAACAAACGCAAATTTAAAGATGCCTTACTTATACAACAACTCAAGCCCAAAATAAACCAATACAAAAGAACACCTTTATACCTATATTAAAAATAATATAATAAATAATATAATAAAATAAATAATATAAAATTATATATTCAAACATCTAAGAACACCCTCTACATTCCGACATTCTGTTACACAACCCCTTTCAAACAAGTGGTCAGCTATCGGTCAGTTACCTCTTTCTTTCTTTGTGAATCTGACGATGAACGAAGAAGGTCAAAACGTTGTTCGCTCCTCTACATAAATTTTCTCAACTCATACCAGCTGTTTTTACATATATTTTTCTCTATAAGTGGGTTTTCTCGTCATCACTGATTAACAATCTTTAAATATACAACTAATTGACTTTGAATTTAATTTATAAGAGTGGTGTTCGCAGAAGAATAAATAAAAATGTATATTAAAAAAATGTGGACTGCTGTACTAGGGGGTTAAATAATGGACTCAGAAATATTTAGGATGCATACAATTCATTCTAAAATGTAAGAATTTGGATATAAGAGTATGGCTGTTTTATAAGCAGATTGTTCATACTAATATCAGAATGGTGAATTACCACATAAAAACCTGGCATGGCCAAGTGGTTAAGGTTCTTGACTCGTAAACCGAGGGTTGGATCCCTTTCACTCGTGGGAGCGTTATAATGTGACGGTCAGTCCCACTATTCGCTGGTAAAAGAGTAGCCCAAGAGTTGGCGGTGGGTGGTGATGACTAGCTGCCTTCCCTCAAGTCTTACACTGCTAAATTAGGGACGGCTAGCGCAGATAGCCCTCGAGTAGCTATGCGCGAAATTCAAACCAAACCCTGAGGCAAAGCTGCAGACTCACGTCGCTGTCTCATCGCTTGTTTTTTGTTTTTTTTTGCACCAGTAATATAGCTTAAATCACCAGGGAATAAAGAAAAAAAACCTGTTGGGTCACTTAATATTTAGTGTTTTGAAGCTGTTTGAGTACAAAGAGATATGAGATAAGATCTACAGAAGTCCTAGCGAAAACCTAGGAGAGGTAACTGCTTTTCCGTGATTTGAATTTTTGCTTTTCTGTTAATAGTCGTTGTATTCACGGATGGATTCTGCACCATGACCTCTTTATGTACAACATATTTATATATATATGTGTGTGTGTGGTTTGTACGTGTACTGTAAGCCTTTTATTCATCCATTCTTTTCTATCTGTTTTAATTCAATGCTTCCGTTCTCGAGAATATAGACATAAAGTGAAAAAAGCTTAAATTAAAAATACTTTAAAAAGGAATAAAACAATTCACGTTTAAACACCCGAAAGTTTTAAATCATTCCGTGAAAAAAACAAAGTCAAATTTATTTGAAGTTTCAGTACTGTTGGTTTTTATTTTTACGTTTTAATAATTATTTGGCGATACCATTAGACATTATTATTTCTATTCAACTTAACTCGTTATCGTAATTACAGTTTGTGAAGTGGCTTTCAATATATAACAACAAAAGTAAGAATTTGTCACTAATTTTACCAAATATCACGAAGAATTGAGTTAATTAAGCTTTGTACACAACTTAGTTTGTATGAAAGGTAGTACAAAACAATCATTAATTTTAAAGATCGGTTTGTTTGCTGTTGTTGAGCGAAAAACTGATGTGTTATCTGTTCTGTGGTCATTATGTTATCGAAACCGTGTTTCTAGCGTTATAAACATTCAGACTTGCCGCTGAGCGGTTAGGGATGGGTGGGTTGGTGAGTTCTAAAGGTTAGGTTAAGAAAGGTCAATAATATTTGGTTTAAACATCATAGGTTTATTATAATTTCAAATATAACATTATATATACTTGAAGTCCAAAATAGTCGACAAAACAAGAGGTAAACATTTGTCTGTTTTTAGGCATTTATTGTTCAGTTGTTTCTTAACCTGGTGGCACGCTGAAGTACTAAAACAATCAGAAGTGGTTTTCCCTTAAAATCATGATTTGATTTATTTTATTGTTTAAATTTTTCGAACGAATGTTATACCTATAGAACATGAACTTTGTGAGTTAAACAACGGTCTAGGTAATGCATTACCATCCAAATATAGCACAGATAGCCTTCGACTAGCTTTGCACGAAATTCAAAACAAACAAACAAACCATCCAAATAATTCTACAGTCACACACTAATGTTTTAAGCTAGATTTTCATGGTATAGATCACAAGTCGCGTGCGTTACCTTGCCTATCCCTAACCTACATTTATTTTTAATATTAACCACTCCCCACGCCCCACATAGAACTGCCCCTCGCTTTAGTACGTGTTGTTGAAATAACGATAAAATGTGTTGAAACTTGTAAATCGCATGCAGACAAGCATAAACGAAAAACAACAAGCATGACTACTGATAATAGTTCTGATATTAAAGTTACAGAGTTTTTTAGTAGTGTTTTGGTGAAAGGACGCATTCAACAAAAAACATCTACATATGTTCCACTGCTTCTCTTTATTTAATCGAATCATCCATCTATTTCTTCATATATATTGAGAACTATATATATATATTTATTCAGGCGTTTTCTTCTTTAAAATGTGTTCCAAATTCAGACTGTGGTGGGCGACTTTGAATAACAAAAATGTTTTATTGAGTGTGCTTATATATATATATGTATGTACCATAGTCAGTTATATAGCAACACATTAATGGGATGGAAAACATTGACTAATACTAAAAACTTATGGTCGAAAGTGAAGAAGAATACGTTATACCACACTACAATTGTCATATTCAGCGGTAACGAGGCTATTTTCTCAATGCTAATATTAATCAGGTTGACTGGGATACGACGGTGAGAGTGGTGGTTTAGATGCTACTTATAGTATTATGTTTTATCAACAACAATCGTTTTGATGGGAAATCAGAGAAGTGAGTGAACTGTATTTAGTATGAACTTTATTTAAGTCACTTACAAATGAAATTTTTATGGTAAGAGTTAATAGCACAATACTATTTATTTATGTGTTGACACCGATTATAATATTTTTTAACCTTTTACTATCATTCAGAAGAACTGGCAAACAAGCGAGTTAGTCTTAATGTTTCTGGAGGGAATCACGTGACTAAAGAGTCAACCGGAGAGAACTACGTATGTTAGTGGTTTGAATTTCGCGCAAAGCTACACGAGTGCTATCTGCGCTAGTCGGCCCTAATTTAGTAGTGTAAAACTAGTGGGAAGGAAGCTAGTCATCACCATCCACCACCAACTCTTGGGCGATTCTTTTACCAACGAATAGTCACATTATAACACCCTCACGGCTGAAAGGGCGAACACGTTTGGTGTGACGGGGATTCAAGTCGAATGCCTTAACCACCTGGCCGTGCCGGGCTCGTATGTTCGTGAAGGACGACAGAATCACAGACGTGATGAATAATAACATAAGTACTGAACTTCAATTTTCAGTAGATAGTTAGAGCAAATGCAAATTTGCCGTGCAAAAAATAAATATGAAAATGTACCTACGTAGCTAATAAGAACGAACTTAAACAACCTTGACTCAAGAGAACTAAAGTTATTATTTAAGCTAGGGAGATTTTGTTTTATAACGACAAACCACAGTTTCTCTCAGCGAAGGTAATAAAATCATGTGATTTTTGGTAGACCAACAACAGAACATTTTTCAACAGAATACACTTAAGGTAAAGCTGGTAGAAGGAAAAGTGTAATTGAAAAACGTGCTTCTTACAGGAAGTCAGCCCCAATGTTGTAGTTTTTGGAATGCACGCAATCACTTACACACGATTTTTAATTCAGTGATTGCCGAATGTAATTTGTGGATTAAAAAAAAGTATGTTAAGTATAGCAGTTACTCTGCCATCTATTGTTGAAAAATATTATTTATAATGTGTATATACAGTCATATATTAGCGGCATCGCCTGGGGTGGGAGGTGGTTGGCACGATCGAACACTGTTTTGGACCACAATATATCATTACCTCCATTAAACGCCATATATACTTGTGGGTTAACAGCAGTACCTTTGCTATAGTCAATGGGTTACTCAAACGTACTGAACACTCCAGAATCCCGTTTCTTAGTATCATCTAAATACGCAGGCACGATACGATTCTACATCGTATTGATGAGACCAAGGCCGTACTGTAAAATAACGTTATGGCCAAAACAAATACTTTAATTTAAGCTGAGGGAAGTACATTCACTTCAGAAGTCTTTGGTAGTTTGTTCACACAGACATAACGCCTAACCAATTCAATACATTGTTTAAGCTTAAAAGTTCCAAATAATAGTGCACGTGTGTACCTTTTATGATATAATAACCAGAAATAGTTATTAAAAGGAATCTATACATGTATGACAGTAACATACATATAATCTTCAGTTAAAAATAGTATCCAGTTTATTTTTAAAACTTGCATGAAAATTTATTTCGACATGACTTGTTTCATCGATTTCTTATTATGTGTACGTATAGACATATTTAAGAAAGATACACAATGAACAAAAGCAAACCCCTTATGAAAATCATGCTGTTTTTGTTATGTGTAAACAAAAAGTTAAGTTGTGCTTGAATGACATTTTTAAATTTTTTGTCTCCTGAGTAAACAGATACTGATGAGTCCACGCTCACAGTGGCTATTTTATACTTCCGTTTTATAGACTTCTCGAATATTGTTTTGAGGTTGGAAAATGTAGTATTTTAAAAATATTATGTTCGTTAAAAAAGGCTATCTGCGCTAGCCGTCCATAATTTAGAAGAGAAAAAACAAAATAGAGGGAAAGCAACTAGTGAATGCAACTCACCATCAGTTTTTGGGCTATTCTTTTACCATAGAAGCTTAGGACTGACTGTTAAGATGAAAGGCGAAAATATTCGGTAACGGAACTCGAACTTATGACCTTAGCATGACGAGTCGAGTTCCCTGACCACCAGGACAAGCAGCACAGAAAGGAAAAATCAAGGGTTTTTTGTGAACCAAAGAAAATGCATGATAATATAATTAATTTGTAAAATTGGTATTGTTTTTTTGGTTTTGAACATTGTTAGATATTTAAATATAGTACATGGTTAAGGTTTTAGACTTGAATACGTATATATATATAATTAAAAAGTGACAAATTTAAACTTACTATGGGCCTCTGCGATGAACAAGTTTCGCTTTAGATCATGTAACCTTATAGATTTTTAAAATTTTTATCTGTTAATTTCATCATCGGACGAAGAGCAAAAGAAGTCTTAGTCGTTACGTGTCACTGGTGACACAAGTTTTTCACTTCATTACTCAAGCATTTCTGAGTAGTTCGGTGACATCTGGCTGTCATCCTTAGTCATTCCTTTCACATTCAAATAAACGGACTAACATTACAAGTCATTCCAAAATATCTGAGGTTTTGCTACAATTCTCGAACACAAAAATAAGTCAGGAAATTTTAGTGAGATAAATGACAGGTCATTGACACGTGAAAGAAAGGTTTGAGCTTACCATTACTAAGAACTCTAAAGATACAAATACTTTTGAACAATTGCCATGAAGTGAGTTATTTGTTACCGTTAATGTTTGTCTTTCATACACATTTCAAATCTCCCTATTGCTTTACATTTTCATTCTTACATTATTAATTTCGAAGTTTTGACAATATGAAAAGGAAACAACCGCTGTCCACTTTTGTTTGAATAGATACTCAAAAGTTGTCTCTTTGTACGTTAAACGAACGTTATGTTAGAAAAAAGCAAAAATAAGGAGCTGCCAAATTTATTATTTTAATTTTTACGAATACATGTTAAAATTGATCAAGTTATAGCATCTTTGTCGTGTTTAAAGCAATACATTTGTGTCCTAGAAATGAAATTACACTACCTGTATTCATAATAATAAATATTACAGAGAAAAGATTACATTGGTAACTGGGAAAGGGAGGATAATGTAACAGCTATAAATCTTGAAGATCAATGTTCTCGGTTTTTGAAAGCTAAAAGTGGATAAATTTCAGTTTCAAGCTCCCAAGCTCAAGATACAAGCATCGAGAGGAGAGCTTCTGCTAACAATATCATTGGTCCATCGTGTCTGCAGAGTTGAGGAAGTTTGGATTTCAGTATCAGTATTTCTGTATTTAAAGTATTTAACTTATGGTTGATAATTCCAAGGTTTCATACAACTGCAAAAATAAAGCAGAAAAGTGTTACTATATAGCAATTTGCAGTTTATTTTCTTCTTGTCTTCAGACTATTGCTTTGGCAGGTTTTATCTGCTCTAGTTTATTATACATATTGTCAGCTTGGCTGTTTTTATTATGTGTGTTCAACTTGACGGTCAGCTTGAGTAGTTTTATTATACCTGATCAGCTTGGATGATTTATTATGTTTAACTATTTGGCTAATGTTATTATATCTAGCCAATTTCGATGACGGACTATGATTAGCTTGGCTAGTTTTATTATATTTGGCCAGATTAGATAATTTATTACGGATAGATAGTTTTATTATAGTTGGTCAACTTGAATGATTTGTGTATAGTTAACTGGGTAGTTTTATTATGCCTTTTCATTGAACTGTTTTAGAATTTCGCGCAAAGCTACTCGAGGAACATCTGCACTAGCCGTTCCCTAATTTAGCAGTGTAAGACTAAGAGGGAAGGCAACTAGTCATCACCACTCATCAACAACGTTGGGCTACTCTTTTAATAATGAATAGTAGAATGGAAGTAATATAGTAACTCGCCACGCCTGAAAGTGTGAGAGTTTTTGGCGTAATAGGGATTCGAAGCCGCGATCCTCAGATTACGAGTCGAGCGCCCTAACCTCACAGCCATGCTTATTTACTATGTTTAGTGGTAGGATTGGTTGGTTTTATTATATCTGTCCATCTTAGATATTAGATGATTTAGTATGTCTGGTGATATGTTTGACTGGCTTTATTATACCTGGTCAGCTGGGGTAATTAGCTATGTCTGGTTAGTTTGGATGATTTTATTATATCTGGTGAGTTTGGATGATTTTATTATATCTGGTTATTTTGGCTGATTTATGTCTGGTGGCAGACTTGGCTGGTTTTATTATACCTGGTCAGTTTAGCTGATTTACTATGTCTGATTAGTTTGGATGGTTTTATTATATCTGGTCAATTTGGCTGATTTATGTCTGATGGTAGACTTGGCTGGTTTTATTATACCTGGTCAATTTAGCTGATTTACTATGTCTGGTTGGTTTGGATGGTTTTATTATATCTGGTCAGTTTGGCTGATTTATGTCTGGTGATAGACTTGGCTGGTTTTATTATACCTGGTCAGTTTAGCTGATTTACTATGTCTGGTTAGTTTGGACGGTTTTATTATATCTGGTTAGTTTGGCTGATTTACTAAGTCTGGTCAGTTTGGATGATTTTAATATACCAAGTTACTTTGGGTGGTTCTATTATGTCTGGTTTGCTTGGCTGATTTACTATGTCTGATTAATTGGTTGGTTTATTTTGTTTGGTCAACTTGAAAGGTTTTATTATCTCTCTTCAACTTGGCTGATTATTATGTTTTTGCAAACATATATATTTTTATCGATTTAATTTATATCTGGTCAGTTTGGAAGTTTTAATTACATGCTTATAACTTGAACTAACATATTTAAACTTCAAAGTGCGTTAATGTTGATCCTTCCAAATATTCAATATTACTGATTTATTTGCGAGGCCATATAGCTCTTTTTGACTCACCAAAACCAGCTGTGATCAGGATTTAATATTATTTGTATCTTATGATTGCCTCTTGATATGAATCTCATGAAATATTATTGTATCATGAATGTGAATGAAACATTCAAGTATAGTACAATTTGCTTTAACAGTTATCCTCCTATAATTATAATTAATTAATGAGCATTTTGTAATAGTTGGACGAGCTGAAGATGAATAATAAATGATAATTCGGTTGAATATGATGAAATCTGAAAACTATATTAAACCAGTTTAGCGATATATTTTCTTCTCTAATTATAAGCTGTAAAATATTGTTTTAATATCAAAGTTGTCCGAGAATGAAGTCAGTTTTATCACCCGCTTGTCTTGAGCTGGTAACAGACAACTCAGAAATAATTACATTCGTTTGTTTTTCTTTTAAACCAGAAAGATTTTAATACACTGCTGTATGACTGACTTGCCCGCTTTTTATGTGTGAAACTGTAGAAATAATTTATTTATGTAACGCAAAGCCATACACAAGAGGCTATCTATTAAAATATATGGTGTTGTATTTTCTAAATAGCCAGCAAAGTAAATTTCTTGAAAATACTTTTCGTTTGTTCAGTTAACTAAACATCAGATATATTGTTTGTCTTTGTTTATCTGTCTTTCGGAAACGCAGACACACACTGTTTCCATTAGCTTTGATTTGCTGCCTTTTCGTCCGATATCTCAGGTAATCTTGAGAATTTGTAACACCAAAATTCGTGATGCGTTCTTTGTGACGGACTCAGGGTAGATAGCTCATTGTGGTTACTTGTACTTGAAAACACATAAATAAGCCCATTTGTAATTTACAATGAGAAAAAGCGTGTCTCTTTAAAGTTGAAACCATACATCTGATCCTTTACTTTTCTTATTTTGTAAGCGAACTCATGGGTTATTTGTCAATAACCCCTGTTCAGACGTAAATCATGATAAAACTGTTTAAAACTGCGACTTTATGTACCTTGGCATTAGCCTTTACCTGATGACTTGATACATAGTTAATTTTAACAATACTTACAATCTTATAATATTTCCTTGATGACCTTTTCGAAGTGACGAACATTCTTAGAACACACTGCACGGGTCTTGTTTTTCTTAATCTTAAGAGATCTTTAAACACGTAGCTTGTCCAGTGTTAAAACCAGAATTTAAACAGTTTCCTGAAATAATCTTATACAACAATCAGAGTAATGGTACTGAAGTAATACCAACTGTATAGTTGGTACATAAACATCTGAGAGACAACAATAGGTGGCATATCAGTTAAAGGTATTATTATTTAATCAGGATATTAAAATATCTTTTTTTTTTTTTTTCCGGGCAGTTCTTGAATGTGGCTTGTGTTTTTAGTGACCAAACAAGACTAAAAAATTACCAGAATACAAAATTAGTCGTATACTGGCTTGATGGGAACTTTTTAGTGAACGTGACATTATAATTAAGCTGGAAATTACTGTTGCACTGGAACAAGTATTCACATAATATACCTGTTTTTTTTCTCTTATGTCTCTTGGATGCTTATCTTATCTAAGTTGATAAGATAAAATTGATAGCAAAATTATCATAACTGCATAAAGAAACGCACAAACCGAAACATGTTTGTATAAATATTAACAGTTTCATATCGTCGCTGTTTCACATACTTTTTTCCTTGCAATTGCTCAGCATTTGTAGATTTTAGAAGCTGTTCTTGACCAAAATAACTCCCCGTCGCACCAAACATGTTTGCCTTTTCAACCGTGGGGGCGTTCTAATGTGACGGTCAATCCCACTATTCGTTGGTAAAAGAGTAGCCCAAGAGTTGGCGGTGGGTGGTGATGACTAGCTGCCTTCCCTCTAGTCTTACACTGCAAAATTAGGAACGGCTAGCGCAAATAGCCCTCGAGTAGCTTTGCACGAAAATAAAAAACAAACAAACAAACAGACCCAAAAAAACTCCCCTTTCCTTGTGGTCCATGAATCTTTCTTATTACCTTTATATTAGTGTAAAACATCAGTTATATTGTGAAGGCGGTGAAAGACTGATGGCATGGAGTCCATGAATCGAGCTGAAGACCAGTGGTATCGAAACCCGGTTTCTAGCGTTTTGAGAACGCAGACTCACTCCTTTGTCACTGAGGAGAGGGTAGTGTTGAAAAGAAGTTAATCAAGCTCAGACTTACGATTGTTTTACTGGTGGTAGAGCACAGATATTTCATTAGCTTTTTTTCTTAATTTCAAACAAGGAATACTTACTGCCTTTTCATTCGAAAAATCAAAATCTTTGTCGCGTATGTTTTGCGTCATAATTAGAAATAATTCATAATTTTTCGCATCTGTATGAAATAAGAAACCATAATTCTCAACAAATCCGTCCTAGTTATAAAAAACAAAGACTATTGAAAGCTGTAACATTTTATAGTGTAGTCAATCGCGAGTCAAGACACTAGAACAAAGTTCATCGTCTGATCTTATTCTTAGAAAACGTGAAGAGGGAGAGATAAGAAGTGGTGGATTTAAGGTTGTGTTGGGTCAGGAACTAATCATATTTCTGGGCCCTAAATCCCATGTAATTCTATCTAGACTAACATTATCAATGGGCCCTATTAAGACTATGGGCCTTGGGGCTGAATTCCCTCTAGACCATATCTAAACTCGCCACTGGAGACAAGGCTACGTGCATAGCAAGAAATATTTCTAAATATTATTAAAGAGGTAATCAAATATTTCAACTTTCCTCTACCTTGTCCAGTGATGAAAGTTTCCTTACAGAAATCCTGGTATTCACCTTTGCCAGGACCTGAAACCACAAAATATGAATTATCACGTTTTTTGCAAGTTAAAGGTACACCTTTCTGCGCTATTCAAATTTAAATAACAAGAAATATGAAAAATAACGGAACTCGATATCGGTCTCCAAAAGAAGATAAGCGGATCTCCACTCAAAGCAAAACCGGTCAGGCTCTGAGTTCCGTAGGTATCGGCAGAATTTACGAAATTACCCATCGTTCTCAAAAACACAATCTAAAACAAAAGAAAAGAAAATGTTGGGATCAGGTTTAAGATTTAAAATGTTGCACTTAGTTGTTTTAGGCCTTTTTTGTTCACGTTATAAACTAAATATAGTACAGAAAATATCGTTCTAGTTTTGAAAGTTCCTTCTGCTTATTATCACTTCCGAGACTAGGAGTGCTAAGTGGTGGTTTGATTACATTGCAAATTCGAAGGTTTATGGTTCACGTCCTGTTGCTGAAACAAAGTGTCATGTTGAGCTGTACTAAACTTCAGGTCCGGCATGGCCACATGGTTAGGGCGCTTGACTTTTAATCTGAGGGTCGCGGGTTCGAATCCCCATCTCACTAAGTATGCTTGCCCTTTCAGCTGTGGAGCATTATAATGTTACCGTCAATCACACTATTTTTTAGTAAAAGAGTAGCCTAAGATTTGGCAGTGGGTGGTGATGACTAGCTACATTCCCTCTAGGATTACACTGCTAAATTGGGGACGGCTAGCGCAGATAACCCTCGTGTAGCTTTGCGTGAAATTAAAAAAAAACAAAACAAACATTAAACGTCTTCTTGGTTTCGGTATAGCACCGATCTTGTGGGTGACCAACATTCTTGAAGATCTGCTGTGTAACTGTTGATAATTCGTATCTGTTTGTTTTTACATGAATTACATCTGAGCATTGGCAAAAGGGAAAGGTTTCAATCAACTTTCTAGAACGGTCATCAGCATTAATAGTTGCTATGAACAGTTAATGTTTAATGATGGATGCATACTCCTACTGTAAAGCAATATTCCGTGCTATAACTCCTAGAGTTATGCATGGCTCAGTGGTTAGTGTGCTAGACTACGGAACTGAGGAACTTCGTCGTAGTCCAGTTACTACTAAACGAAATAACGCCTTGCACTTTGTTGCCGTGGGCAAGATATAAGAGTGACAGTCAAACAAGAGTAGCTCAAGAGTTGTTGGTGGTGAGTGATGTAACTAACTGTCTTTCCTGTAGCCTGTCAGTTCAAAATTAGTCAAAGTTATATACAGGTAGCGCTCTTGTAGCTTCGCGTGAAAATTATAAGATAAATTAACCAACAAATTATCGTCACTTATACATGAATATGATAAAATCCTTTTGTTTAGAAAATATTCATTGAGAAAGAAAACATGGAATTAATGGAAGAAATATTAAACAGTGTCTTTATTTTATTTATTTTAATCATTTCATGAAAACGAAATCATTCAGTTATAATTCTAATAAAAAATAAACTTTCTATTTACACGCCATATCGATTTACTGAACAGTGGCATAATTCAGCAACTTGATTTGACAATTTTATGAAGATGATGTTAAAAAAAATCATAGTTGAATGTCACCTTGCCTTAAAATCTAGTTTTCTTGTAATTAAAGTTTTCAGATTGTCGTGATATAGAGTTTGGTATTCGGTATAAGCTAATATGTTTATATTACAACTAACAAAACACATTTTTATTTTAAGTATAAAGAACGAATTAAATATCTCAATAAATAACATTAATACAATTTTTACTGGCACATACAGAGGCGTTGCTAGGTGCTTATAAGATTCGGAATTTTCGAGGTTTCAATGTAATATCCGTTATTGTTTTCTATTGTGATTTTTCAAGGCACCAACTGGGGACTCGGAGTGCTGTCAAATAGAATCAGTTTATGTTCTCCGTGTACCAGTTAGTAGTTAAAACTAATCTTTTAAAATCCAACATACATTTCGACACAAATGAAAGGTGTAACACATTTTCAACCATTGGTTTTAACCGTTTGTGTTTTGAACTTAATTTTAGTCTGATTTGTCAGTAAAGTGGTGTTAATGCGTTTGTTAGGACTAATTTTTCGTGTGTGGAATGCTTGTGTATTTTCAAATAGCGACTAGCTCGTTCGTTAGTTGATCAAAATTCCAGTTGATCTTTTGTCTCACGTGCTGTATGCAGGTGCTTGGCACATCAGGAGGACAAGGATCATACATGCAAAAAAAAAAAAATCGATCTTTTCTTTGCTTGTTAAACAATTCTTTGTTTGGTCCATCTGTTCACATGTAAGATTGAGCTGTGTCTACATCTGGTGTTAGGACGCAACAACAGAAGCCCTAAAGGTCGAACTATTGTAATGTATTCGGGTTCTGGCATCTATATGTACACAAAGATGACTGAATGCAATCGGGCCACGTGCAGGGCTCGTGGCACCGTTTCCGCCCGGTGAAGGCGGGTGAGGGACTATATGTAATCAGGGTATCCAGTAATGCTCGAATGGGTAGTCGACAGCTGGGTTGCATGAGTGGGGTTTCACTCAGTTCTTTGTCGCGTGGCGCTACATACAAGACTAAGCGAATAGATGTTCACCTCGCCAGGTGAAACACTGCGCGCATACACATATCTTCAAACATTAGGGTGCTGATCACTGACCGTCAGCTGTTGGTCTCACATGTCTTTTATTTCTAGGCTGTCGCGTGTTTTGGTTTAGTAGACTGGTGATGCACGACTGGCGAATATAACTGAAGTCGCGCATGTAAGCCACGAGAAGGTGTGTTGCCTTTCGCGAAGAAGGAAAGTTGGTGAGTCCCTCTAAGTCTAAGCATAGAAATAAGTGTTTATGTACCCATAGTTAGATAAAACGTCTTCATTAGATCGATCAACAGCATTCGTTTCTGTAATAATCTCCTATAGCAGTTAGCAATGCTTTTTAATTCTTGTTTTGACAATTCATGGTTGATATAGTAAATTTGCCCTCCTGTGGCACCGTGCTATGTCTGCGGATTGACGCCACTAGAAACTGGGTTTCGATACCTGTGGTAGATAGCACATTGTGTAGCTTTGTGCTTAATTCTTAACAAACAATCAGAAGTACAATTACAACTTTTTATAGAAGGAAATTAGTAAAAACGCTAATCCAGATTTTGTTTCAACATAAAAACAAGAGGGAATTCTCATTAGCTGCAGCACTTGAAATTCTTTCAGGCGGGATAAGAGTAATTTATAAGACCTTGTTCCCACTTTCTCTCTATTGGCTATATTTTTGCGCGCCAGCAATACAAAGCGTGAAACGCGCGTTCCGATTCAATTTTTTTCTACTTATTGGGATATTTATCGGCCTACCCTCAAACTGAAATCCTTTTAGGCAAGATTACAATAACTTAATCTGTGAGACGCTGGGCACGGTCAAATATATCAGTCGAAAGGGTTTGACATTCTGAGTCCAAAACCGTAATTAGATATTAAATCTATCAGAAGACGAAGGAGTTACAAGCTAAAAGTTTGTACTTGTAAAATAACAACAAAAAGCTCAGAGCCATTCCATGAGCTGTTATGTCGTGGCTAAAAAAATAGCAATCGTAAAGAACAACAAGAAACAGACTAACAGGTAACAACATATTGACAAACATTTAAAAGGTCTTAATATATCCAACTTTCTATTAAGGCGTGCGACTCGTAATCTGAGGGTCGCGGGTTCGCATCCCTGTCACGCCAAACATGCTCGCCCTTTCAGTCGTGGGGGCGTTATAATGTGACGGTCAATCCCACTATTCGTTGGTAACAGAGTAGCCCAAGAGTTGGCGGTGAGTGGTGATGAGTAGCTGCCTTTTCTCTCTGGTCTTTCACTGCTAAATTAGGGACGGCTAGCGCAGACAGCATTCGTGTAGCTTTGCGTGAAATTCAAAAAAATATTATTATTTTTAAACCTGTGAAAATACATATAACACCAGAAGCACTTAATGAAGTGGTAAGATGAAGTATGAATAGTCCAAGTGATTCAGGATAGTATAAACCTGAAATATAAAAGCCCTTAAATTTTATAGTTTGTACATGCTGATGTCAGAAACGGAAACTTCTCTGGGAGTAACAGTGAAGAAAATGTTATAGGTTACTTTATATAGAACAGAATTATATTAAAATTTACATTATTGAAGAGTTTATTGCGTGATAACATTTCAGTTACATAAATATGTTTGGATGTTCTAATATATTATGTATCCACTTTCTTTGGGCTGTATTTGTAACTCCCTTATGGACTCTAGTTTTGTGAAATGTAACGCGTTTAATCACATTCGAGCTTAGGCCTCTTCGTATTGTTATTTGTATTTTGGCAGTTTCAAGTATCTTGCAGAAGTTATGGTATTGTTAAAACACAGATAGCTCCACAGATGGACAACTATTCTACTATTGTAGACATACAACGAAATACTAAATGTACTTCCACAAGATCCTTGAAAGTGTTTTGTTTCAAGAGTAAATAAAACCAAAATTAAGAGTAACAAATATTTTTATTTCTTGCTGTTGAAGTTCATATGTCATCCCGTATTGTAACCTACAGAGTACATAATTCTTCTCGTGATTCACGGCATGCATACGCACGTTTTATTGACGTCACGACAGTACAAATTGCAACGTTAAGCGTCTCTTCTGTGACGTTATTTTAGTGTCCACTGACTGACCGACAGACAACACACTGCTACACAGTGGAGCGAGTGGTTAAAACAGTTAACCTTTCTAGGTGGCTCTCGTCTCCCTTCGGGAAACTTTTAACTGGAATTGGCTGAACCAGTGCCCCCACTCTTCAAGCTGTTTAAAAACATATTTTGTGAGAAGTATGAGACGGAGGTGTTCATATCCAATGTAATATTATGAGATTTGCGACGTTACTGCAACAGTTGCATAAACTCGTTAAGCTCGCGAATATTGGTAAATATCCGTTAAATCTACAGAAAATTATATATTCTACAACAAATATTATCCTCTTTGTTTTACACATGACAATTTGGAATTGGAAGTTTCAACCTGAATGTCTCTTATATGGACATGAGCTAAACGGTAAGGTCAAACACCCTTAGGTATCTGGTATAGCCACCCTTGATTCTAAACTACTGACCACAAGGTAGGCAACCAGGTCTGCCGTCACAAGGGCTTTGTACAACTCTTATAACGTGATCATCAGTTGCATAACATATTGAACCTTGGACCTTTCAGTATGTAGCCTGACACGCTAAGAACTAGACCACGACCAGCTCATAACAACTTATGATGGAAAACTTTTACAATTAAACACGAACACAGAGAGGTTTTCTTGGAAGGCTGATTTACTTCAATAATTGATGGGGTGACGTATTTTCCTGTCAAATGTTATCTCGCTGTGCATAAGTTTTGAATTAAAAAACAAATCCATTGCCACACGTTTTAGAAATGTCTTCAGTTCACAGTTGGTGTAGGAGATTAAAAGTAGTTCCTATGGTACACACACAGTATTTGTCACACTATCACCTGTTTCAACAATTCGGAGAAATACCAAAACGCACACACGGGGGCATAAGGTACAATTTGCAGTAACCTACTAACGCTATTTATCGCCGTCTCTAATTTTGAACTTTTGTGAAGAGGGAAGGTGGCCAGTCAACAGCATCCTGTCATAAACACTAAAGAATTTAATACCAATTTTATAAAGCAACCACAGTTGAAAGTGCCGGTAGTATTTTATGGCCATCATACGGGTTCAGCAGTTCCAAAATTCAGGGCTGTATCACACGGCTAACCCGAGGCGTAAGTACGAAGTAGTAAACATATTTTTCAAGCTTGCAATTTGCACTGGACGAAGGTACTTCTAAAGACAGAAACATATTTCAAGTTATCAGCAACACGCACACACACAAACAAGTAACCTCTTCCACACCCGGCCCAGCATGACCAGGTGGGTTAAAGCGTTCGACTCGTAATCCAAGGATCGCGGGTTCGAATCCCCGTCGCACTAAACATGCTCGCCCTTTCAGCCGTGGAGACGTAATAATGTGACGGTCAATCCAACTATTATTTGGTAAAAGAGTATTCCAAGAGTTGGATGGTGATGAGTAGCTGCCTTTCCTCTTGTCTTACACTGCTAAATTAGGGACGGCTAGCGCAGATAGCCCTCGTGTAGCTTTGCGCGAAATTCAAAACAAACAATCTACCACTTCCACAGCTGTAAGACAGAGATTTCTGTGTGTTTTCTTTTCGTGGAGGAATGAGGCAGGAAGTAAATTGTCGCTCATGGAATACAATAATACAATATTACAAGGGTGCGGAGTAAAAACTGGATTCCAGTACTTGTATATTAAAAGGTTAGGCTACTAACATATATGCTATTTGTTTCCCTGTTCATTACGACAATGAGAAACCCTGACCAACAAAAAGAAGAAAATGAAACGTAGCGCGAAACATTGTCACGGTACTAACCCACAGACATTCCTACACGCCTCTACTTCAAGCTTTTGCAGTGTACTCAGTCCGTCATGCGGAACCGACTTGGCTCATTAGCAGATCGTACGAAAATGAACCTTGTTATCAAGCTCCTGAAATATAACAGGGTATGTGTTACGTTTCAATAATTTTATAAATATAAACATCTATCCGATATTCATAGTTTTAACGACATTTCATTGTTCCACGAGTGCAACCTTAATTAGTATTTTCTTGTTTCCATCACATTAATTAGTGTAGTTAAAGTTCATTTTTTTCAACATGTTGTTTGTGTTACGAATATAATGTAACTGTTACAGTGTACTTAATTCATTATTTTACACGGATTAATATTTTGTTTTTTCAGAGTAAAATTATATAATTTTTACTGATATGTCGTCTCAAACTAAATCTTTCAATGAAATGGATTTTCTAGCGATTCTAACTTCTCCCCACGTATGTCTTACGCGAGTGTAAAGCAAGTGATACAGAACACGTCGGTATGATTTTTGATCATACACTCATTTATATGTTCTATTTATCTGCACGTGAGCTTGTGGTAACCATTAACACTCTTGATTTGTTCATCTTTTGTATTTATGGCAAAGCTACTATGGATATCAGCCGCCAACCTAATTTTTAACTACTAATAGTTGGAGAGGCAGCCAGACAACAGCATTCTATCATCAGCCAAATACACTTACGGAATGACCATCACCCTTATAACTAACACACTGCTCAAAGTACGGGGAATATTTCGTAGTACCGCGCAGATCTGAACCTTTTGTAATTTGTTAGTAGTAACAAACATAAAAATATGTTAGTAGTAAAATATAGTAACATTATCTTTTGTTTCACACTGGTAATGATCAATTGTGATATTCTACGTAATTTTTATTTATACTTTTTCTGCTTGGATTCAAACTTGCGAACTCTTAGATATCAGACAAGTTTTTTTTTTATTATACTCAGCCAAGAGAAGAGAGAAACTAAATATATATATATATATATGTCAACTCACAAACAAACAACTTTTCATATTACAGAAACATCACAATATAAAATATGAATTTGATTTGAATTAAGGTAATTTAATGTGTAACTTATCTCCTTGCTGTTCAGCCACACTATGTTTGATCCTTTTATTCAAATCTCAACCAATCAAAATAAATGTTATTCTAACGTTTAGCTCTATAATAGGCAAGCAGGTTAGGGTTAGCTCTATCATTTCTGATTAAATTTCTGGATGTGAACACCACACATTTGACCAGTGAAATGGTATAAAACACAATTGGGTGTAGCGATTTTTCTGTGTCGAAACATTCAGATACCATGGTTAATTTGAATTGTGTAATACAAACAGGACTCTTCGTAAGAAATTCTAACAAACGCTCGACGTAATTCCAAAGAAGTCTTGAATCTTTATTTTCAAAGCAAGTTCGTTTGTTTCACTAAATTTACCTCAAAGACAACAGACGTCATTATCAATTATATTCTTTGGTTGGTTGGTTGTTTTGGAATTTCACACAAAGCTATTCGAGGGCTATTTGCGCTAGCCGTCCCTAATTTAGCAGTGTAAGACTAGAGGGAAGGCAGCTAGTCCTCACCACCCACCGCCAACTCTTGGACTACTCTTTTACCAACGAATAGTGGGATTGACCGTAACATTATAACGCCCCACGGCTGGAGGGGCGCTACGCGGGCGCGAACCCGCGACCCTCGGATTACGAGTCGCACGCCTTACGCGCTTGGCCATGTCAGGCCGATTATATTCTTAGCTATGAACTTGATATTAGTCATTACAGATTTATAGAGTAAGTTAATTTATATCAGTATTATATTTTATTTATACTTTGAATATAAATTTCGTCACATGTATCGCAACTGTGAGCAGCGACAGAGTTGAAAAGAGGGACTCAGTCATTTTTCACTTTATGATTACTCAGTTGATTTTGGAGGGATTTATGAATAACTCTAACAGAGATATTAGCAACATCAAATAACTTATTGTTACGGTGGACATAACTTGTGCATGTTGAAACCCCGAACCTTATTCCACTGAATATGTATAATTCTCAGTTGCGTCTCTCCAACATTAAGTTACGGCACCCCGCAATGGTTGAAAGTATGTGCAAAGCCATTAATCGTTGTTGATGTCAAAGTAGGAAAAATTCAGCAAACAATTACTTAATATAGAAAACGTAAAAAACAACAACAACAACACGGAATTATGTCATAACATAAATATTTAATACACGTAATGTCACTCCTAATCAACAGTTCATTATAAAAGTAATTACCGTCGATTGTTTTCATGTGAGGAATTACAAATAACAGTTCTTTCATAATTCGTTAACAAATAGCTGAACAATCTAACGATAACTGTTTATAAAACAACGGCATTTTGATATGTATATATTTAAGCTAGATATGACATTTAAAAACAATTCAATCTAGTTTTAGGTGATGATATATACATTTAGGTAATATTTTATTAATAACTATTTGTCTGTATTTAGATAATTAATTATGTATTTATGTCGCAATACTTGTCACTTAACCTTGACATTGTTTAGATCCAACACACTTTTAGCCACACGCTTTATTAAATTATCATAAGGAATCGAATGAATACCATTGTGTTAATACAATCGTAATGTTATTGTTTTAAGCTTTTGTATGTATTTATCAGACATACGCTCAGCAGATAGCCCAATGTGGTTTTGCTATTAGAAAGACACACTCAGACATACGTATAACGGTCAGGACATACCACAGAATTGAAACTGTTAACGAATTAATGATTATTACATTATCTTTAAAACATAATGTTCTATATAACGAACTATTGATGATCTGTATAAGTTATTTCAAACACTTATTCGAATTTTATTCAATCGTGCTTTTCTCATTGTTACTTAGAATAATACCGAACACTGTTAACGGGTTGTTTGAAATTGAGAAACCAGCCACCTCGGTTGAACCATGACTGCTAAAGGTACTTTACCACGATTCCTTGGATTTGACCAAATTAACCTTTGATCCCAATGCTCTATAATAATGTTCAAACACCTCTCGTATAAACCCCAATGCACTAAGATCATTGACAGTCAATGCAATATTGTCCATATGTTGAAAGAGAAGGCAAGAGTCATTATTTGTAATGGGTGTACCATCTATACGTCTATGATCTAGTAAGTTGGCGTGGAACGGTTCCATTGACAGAATGTACAACAGGGCAGACAATGAACAGTCCTGTCTTACATCTCTACCAATTGGTATTTAGGACGTGAGAAATCCATTAAATTTGACACGAATAATTATGCCAAAGTAGTATATTCTAAAACAATTTATAAAGTATCCAGTTCTTTACCAACGGGTCTGAAATCTTAACCCGCTATTAATAGTCAGCAAGGCACATTATAACAACTCAAATTACCCATCTGTCAAACAAGGCCGGTCTGGGGTATTATTTCATGGTTGTGAGATGAGCTCTTGTTGGGGACTAGTTTTTGTGTTTTTCTTTCAAATTTTGCATCTCCTGAGCTCGAGATCGAACACGTGAATTCCTGAAGTGCTTTGCTATGGAGCTAAAGGGTTAATAACTCGAACCGTCACATGGCTATGATCATTTCCTGACGTTACAGAAGAGAAGGTTACCTCCACAAACCAGTGTCGTATCAGTACTTATACTCAGGTAACTTGTACCCTCTCTTTTACAGATTCACTTCAACATTTGTATATTTTATTGTCTCCCATTTTAATAGCCATTGTTTTCCCGCATCCTTCAACGAGACCATCATGTATTCCAACCAACCGTGACGTAGTTCGTTTGGCACGTGCAGGTGAAAGATTGACTGGTGTCATACATAACCCATTGAATTAAAATGATTCAATGTACAGAACTCAACATTTTTATAAATTTTACTAATGTAAACTGTATGTTTTGTATGTTAAAAGTGGTACCGTTGATTTAAAAAAAATCATTTTTACATGTACAGTCCGTGTTCTTCCTGTGAGGTGAATACTTTCATTCAAAACTGTGTTCTATTATAAATAAACGGTTGCTACATTTACCATAGTTATTTTTTTATTGTTTGAATTTTGAATACCAGAAGTTTGAACTTTTTATGGATTTTTGTTTATGGCATCATTCAATAGATGGTGCGCGAGTTTGGTTACATACATAGATATTGACATACAAGCTGAGTCCTTTATAGTAAAAAGGGGAGGTCCCTGTTGATATAATATATGAAAATAATAGCAACTGATTTCATTGTATAAATATGACGTCACAATTTGCCAGGGAGCGAGCACCCATTGATTTTTTTTTAAGTGACTTCAGTGTGTGTGTATAAAGGTAGACGCTATTATGTTTAGGACTTGTGTGTCGCTTTTCTGTGGGATAAATAAATTCATTTGAGTAAAATGACTTACTCTTTGAGATTTTCTTCCGTAAACGTTATGTGGTTTTTACATGACCAGGGATAAACTGTACTGTTTTGTCTTTAGTCTTAGTCATTACAATAAGATTTTGAAACTGAAGATAAAGTCAGTTTTTTTTTTGCTCTCTGGTGTTTGATAGAATGGTTCGCGACAATTTTTCTGCCACATTTGTTGCTTTCTACCTGAACAACATTTTATATGACATACTGACTTCCAGGTCAGAGACAACCTGGGTTCAAACGTAGTCACCCGATACATGTGCTGTGCTCTAAATAATGGGATTAACTGTAATATTTATGTAGCACCCAAACTTGGAAGCACAGATGTATTCAGGTGTATTACAATCCTAACAACGAAATTTTCGCAGTTAAGAACGCTAGCCACTGGGCTAAAATACTGATATAATTTTATTTCTTAGTTTTTTATCTGATCCCTGTTTTACATTTATTTTGAATATTTACTTTCGTAAGTTGCCCATGGTAGTATATACTATATTAAGGGTTAGTTACCCATGGTAACTAATTCCACAGGCCCTCCACTATAGAGAGATATCCGCTTCCTTTAAGCAGAATAGCAGTGAAAAATTCACTATATCTGTATAAGGTGATTTTTCAAATATAGAGTTGAATGGATTGTTGTGATTTCAATTTATTTGACCATCTTCTTGTCTTTTTTCCCTTCCTTTAAAAGCTGTTGATTTTGAGGTGTAGCAAGAAACTTGTAAGATTTTGCCACCTTTAAATGTTTGTTACTTTATTATAATGGATGATGGCATTTTGGGTCGGAAGATTCTCTTTTGTAACCATAGTTTTAACTTTTGGATGAAAGTGTAGGTCCAGATTAGTTTGAGATCCGTTTTAAGATAGTAAAAATGATCTGCTGCACAAATTATCATGCTTTCATGGAGAACACTGAAGGCTTATTTCTTCCTTTGGCTCTAAGCTGTTAACAATTTAGCTGTTCTAAAATAATTCTTCTAAAAGTACTTTTATATATTTCATCGTTCATATGTTTATTTTGGCAGCACTAAGCAGATTCAATGTTCAAGAATTCACCTTGAATGTATTTTGTTTTCCTTTTGCGCTTAAAAATGTTTAAAAATTGAGTTTTAGTTTATGAGTAAAACTACTTCGTTATTATATCTATTTTTATGTCATACTCACATACAGAAATTGAGTACATTATATTGAAATGATTTAGAAGCCTCATCACGTCGTAATAGTCCATATCAGTTATTACAGTGTCACCACGTCTGGTCATACACTATCTGACAATCATGTATCTTGACAAAAATCCCTGTGTTGTAGTTTCAGTCGCAATAGGCTTCATCGTACGAGCGTTATGTTCAAAGCACACGATTCCTTTCTGCATGCGATTCATAATTCATATAGCGTGCGAGGATGATGGTTCCTTAATGCCCTTTTCAATAGTCCATTGCAAATACGCACTGTGTTACCGCAATTATTTTTGTTTGTCTTCATTTGGAATAACACAAATATCCCTTTCATTTCCCAACTGCTTGAGGCATGCGACGTTAAACAAATATGCCGGGAAAGCAATATCTTTACAATACTCAGGCCACTTTTCCAGAAGGAGATCATTTTTGGATTATGCTGTGCATTGTTACATGGTGGTTTTTGACAATGTACTATGTAGTTGTGAATTATCATTGTTAGAAGATGTTACACTGTGGTTATTATGGCTGAGGAACAAGTTGTCGTAGGTCCCGTTATGGAGTCCTTCAATAAGTCAGCGGTACATTTAGGAACATACAACACTAAAATTTGGGGTTTGGTTCCACATTGTGGACAGAGTACAGATAATTTATTGTGTAGCTTTGCGCTAGAAAGCATAAAGCACAAGAACAATATCCCTCTTTGGATGATCCAGGTACCACAAGTTGATCTGAAACCGATCTGAACACATCTTTATGACCTGATGCATGAATATTTTCTGTCGGAAAGAGCTGTTCTAAAAGTGATCAATACTAGGTGACGTTACAGTGGCTACTAAACGCGATTCAATGTCAAAATGTGCTTGTGAACCATTCCCATCCCTCGTGACGTAGCTGCCTGTAGGTGCCACGTGATTACTTATTCACATATTCAAAATAATTTTAATATAAAGTATTCAATCCTCTTCATATTAAGTTAGAGAGAAATGAAATGATGCCGAATAAAAGAAAAATAACACAATTCGTTTATTACCTCCGAGACAGTAACTAGTGTGTTACCTTTTACCGAGCCTTAAAAAGAGAACACATCCATACAGGACGAAATAAAGCAGTATCTCTAATGGATGTGCAGGATTATATCTATATTAAATTTCAAAATCTAAAAACGAAATAGAAATGTATTTAAGCATAAATGAAAATTTAGGAAAATGGAGAATGATCTTAACTGCATTTTCTTTGTAATATCCACCAATCACGAATAACGTACAGCTTCACACTTGGAAATCCCTCAATCATGCCCCCCAGTGGGTATGCAATAATGTTTCGGATTTACAAAGCTAAAATTCAGGTTCGATTCGTTGTGGTGGACAGAGCGCAGATAACTCATTGTGTGGCTTTGCGCTACAGCAAAATACAAACCCTCGATCTCACCTCGAGTGCCTGTAGTAATGTTTAAATAAGATTACAGCATAGGAAAATTACTAAACTATAAGAAACAACACAAAATCTCGAGTAGTTTGAAATCGCCTTGACCTTATTTAACACCCAGTTGTCCACCCAGGGTATATCATTATTCATGTTAGTTTAAAAAAACAACATTATTACAATTTCTATCACTAGAGGGCTTCGCCGAGAAGTTTTAATTTTTCACATTCAATTTGTATTTTATAGAAAAACACAAATTTTTCCCACTATTAACTTCTTCTCTGTCTCGCTCTTTAACGACAGACGTGGTGTCAAGGGCAGGCCAATTTCCGGTGATGGCACGTGTGGAGCACATCCGGTGAGGCATCGAACCTTGACATTTGTGCTAGAAGGTATGGATCAGAACTAGTTAGCCGTGTTTCAGACAGCCACGAAACAAAGTTTACACTCATTTCATTTACAATACAACATCTACTTAAAACAAACAAAAAGTGTTGTGTGATAGAAAGCTTTTTTTATGTTAGCTCCGAGGGCGTAATGTTATTTAATATACAGAGACTACAATCATTATTTTAGTATTAATTTAAATATGTTGTTTTTCAGTCGTAAATAGAAATAAAATAAATTATCATTCTAGCAGCGAAAAGAATAATTTTTTCTCAAATTATGTTGCGAAAATGGGTTTAATAGGCTCCGCTATTTCTAACGAAAACCTAGGGGGCTTTATTTCTATTAATCAAAATTCAATGCAGAATTTGACGTTTTTCATAACTGTACAATTATTTTCTGTTTTAACTCATCAATGAGGCTGCGACACATAATTAGAGATGGAGAATTATGAGGAAAACCTTTACATTTTATTTAAACATTTACCAACATGACAGCTAACTTTGGTAAAACAAAATATAAGCTCATGATGACGAGAAACCCACTTAAAGTAAAAATTGTTTACTAAAGACGTCTGGTATGGATATTAAAACATTAATTAAAATAAAGTACAGAATGACGTTTAATTAAATTTAATTAAATTTTTCATACCCATATCAGCCGTTTTCAGAATACATTGTTATTTCAAGTGGGTTTCTCGTCATCATGAATTACTTCACTACAGTGATTATTCTAGATGTGTGAGTCTATAGTGTTTCATTGTATCCTGTGTTGCCTGAACTTACATTAATTGTTAACCTGAAGATGACCTAAGAAGGCCGAAACTTTGTTCTGTACTTTATTATAATTGAAGTTTTAATACATACACCATCCGTCTTTAGAATATATAAAATATAAGCGTTTTATTCACTTTCAGGGGAAAATTACCCATTAAAATTTTACAAAACGTGTCAGCGCCATAATGTATGAAACATACTGTAAGTGGTCGTTGACTGCTGTTTCGTTTAGTGATTTTAGTGGTTTTAGTACATTATAATGTTAGCTATTATGAAAAGCTGATTACCATTTGTCACGATGTTATTCGTACTAATAGGTAGTTTACACTAGAATTTTGTTATTTAGAATTATTTTAAACATGATACCTCGGTCATTAACGTAAGTTCACGTGCAGAAACACAAATATTAAGTTTAGTCAGTAAATCAGATGTTTGACTACCTGTTAAAGAACATTTTGCTACGATATTGAGAAAGACCCACGTTCTTGTGGTAGTTCTCACAAGTAATGGTGGTGATGGTTAATGGTGTTTGTGCCGCCTTTTGATCCAGATCGTACGTTGCCAGTGCACGAAGCGTGAGTGGGAAGGCTGCACGTGATCGTGTGGGACAGAAACAATGGAAGGAAGCTCGGACTAGCGATTCCTTTTATTTTTGTTCAACGAGTACTCAAGTAACCAGCTGTAAACACGTAGTACTGACTATAAGACAGGCACAACCTTCAAGGAACTGTAGTATTGCAGTTTGTCGTCCATGGTTAGTTATCCTTTTGTGTATTGTGCAACGACCGTTTAGTAGAAACATTAAGCTTTGACAATGAAATATACGAAAATTCTGGTTTTTAATTAAAGAGCGAGGGAGTAACTAGCATTTGGTTTGAAAAACTCGTGTTTAACCATTTTAGATGGATTTGAAGGTTTGTACAATGGTATGGAAGAGTTATAAGTATTATTTCAGTTTTAATTATTGAAGTTTGGCGGATGTTTCTCGTTGAGATAGCGTTCAAGAATTTCCAACTGGAAGATTAATACTTGTCTCTACATATGGAGAATTTCGGCTTATGTGTTTTGTTTGATGTTGATCTGGTCTTCGTGAGAATGATGATGTGTTAAGATCTCTCAGCCTCCGGCTACTAATGTCAACAGACTGGGATAGGTCGTTTTCATTGTGTGTCAACATGCTGACTTAACAAGATTAAAACGTATTAGAAGATGCACAGTCACTGATATTGCATTATATGATCATGTGATTTCACAATTCTTACAGAAACTGCTGTATCGAAGTGAGACACACACATCCGTGGTTTCTACATGTCGTGTACTTTGTAGTACCAGTTGACCAGTTGAAACTGACCATTGTACAAGGACTGCTGCTGTAGACTGGTCCAAATTCTTTGCTGGTGGCCACTTTGACAGGCCAGAATCATGTGGTGTATAGGAACGGTCAAAAAAGGCGAAAGAGACAGAAATTCGAAGTAAGTGAAACACCTTGAAGTGTTACATAACTTAGCTATCATGTTTGATCTGTTTTCCTCCGAACAGTCTGTACATTAAAAAACTAATTTTTATAAGTTATAATGCTAGTTGTCATTTAGTCTGAAATTGCTGTAAATCTAGTTTTCTGCCTTTTCTCTCCTCGTTGTGTCAATATTTATCCTTTCCCACTGATGTCGGTGTTTAAGCTTTAGTTTGAAATTTATTTCTCGAGAAATAATGAGGAGTAATTCTAGTTGAAACAAAATTGTAGTACAAATTTTACAAACATGTTCTTGTCTAATGTTTATTGGTCACTAATTTAAGAACGGTAAGTGTAGGGTAATCAGACTAATCACAGGACATAGAAGTATGCCATGTTCAGGGTTCTTAAACAGCAAATCCTAAAATAACGAATACAGTTTGATGCTCGCAAGTCGAAGGTTAGTACTTTATCTAGTGGGTTCTCTAATATGGCTGCTTAAACAAAACATCTATAAACATTCATTGCGCATCATTCAAATTTTGATAAAAACACAAGAAAATAGTATATGTTTTACAAATTTGAATCTTATATCTAATGTAGAATAAACTTATTCCTATATATACATTATAAGATTATTTCTATGTATATATTATAAACTTATTCCAATATATACATTATAAACATATTCCTATATACATATTATAAACTATGGATTGTGGATTAAAATGTGTAATGCATTAATATTATTATTTTTTGCATTAGAATTATGTATAAGGTAAATGCAAAAATCTCGAGGTCCTCTTGCATTCATCGAAAACCAAACCAAAATTATGCTTAGTAAACTCATATTCACGTTGAACTTTAGTCCATTGACTCTTACATTCACATCGAACGATAGACCAGAATCACATATATCTATTGACTCTTATATTCATGTTGAATATTAAACCAAAATCACACATCATATCCACTGACTCCTAACTTTACGTCAGGTTTTATACTGAAAATCACATATCATATCCATTAACTTTTACATTCACATCGAGTATTAAAACAAAATCATACTAAATATCTCGCACAGACATCTCGAGCATCAGACGAATGCAACGTGCTACATCTGACAGTTGATAATATTACATGTATTAATTAGTTTTACTGGTGTAATATCAACCTAATTATAGATAAGCGATCTCTAAACCTTGAGTTGTTATAGTATATATTAATTCGTTACTACTTGATATTTCAAGCGACAGTTCAGAGAAGAAGTTCTTGATGGATGTAAGTTTACTAACTTTTTAAAACGAGTGTATATTGTATATCCTAATATCTCAAAAACAAACTAATGATACCATTTATCTCGAATGCATCCACATAAGAGGAAAATTATTCATTCTTTGAAATTCCTAAAATTTAATATTGGTATCAACATCGATCAATCAGTACTTGTATGCGCTAAATGTTCAATCTGATAAAAAACATATTAAGAACAAAAATGTTCCTTTTTATGAGGGAATTTTACGAAACAAAACGGTACTTCCTTAATCGGCTGATTGAAAGAAATATTTCGAAGATGGGAGCATGAATACACAAAGAGAGGAACGTGCTTGAGTATATATTTGTTTTTGTTCGGTTTATGTACATGTACACTGCCGGCCAAAATCTTAAGGCCAATGAACGTAAAGCAAAATATGCATTTTGCGTTGTTATACTCAACCACTTATTTGAGTTGAGCTTTGAAAGATGAAAATAACAAAAGGAAAATAAAAACTTTTTTAGCATTTAATAGAGAAAATGTAAACTCTATGAAATTAGCCTAAACACTAGCTGGTCAAAAGTTTAAGACCATACCAAAAAGAAGTCCCAAACAGGGTAGAAAATGCTCAACAAGAGGTTTCAGTAGTGAGTTGCACGGCCGTCATTGCGAATAACTGCAAACATTCGCTTTGGCATGGTCGATATAAGCGTTTTCAGAAGGCTGGCTGGAATGTTATTCCAAGTGGTAACGATGGCTTCACGAAGATAATGCACTGTTTGGAAATGACGTCCATTACTATAGACTTCCCTTGTCATCCACCCCAAACATTTTCAGTGGAGTTCAGTTCGGGCGAACACGCTGGTTGGTCCAAAAGAATCATGTTATTCTCCATGAAAAAGTCCTTTGTCCTGTGGGCATTGTGGATTGCAGCTTTGTCCTGCTGAAAGATCCAATCATTTCCACACAAGCGAGGGCCTTCAGTCAATAAGGATGCTCTCTTAAACACGCCAATGTAGCCAGCCGCTGTTTGACGCCCCTGTATAAGTTGAAGCTCCATTGTACCATGGAAGGAGAAAGCACCCCAGATTATGATGGAACCTCCTTCACTGTGTCGTGTAGTAAATGTCTCCGGTGAGATATCCTTATCGTGCCAGTAACGTTGGAAGCTATCTGGACTATCCAGGTTAATTTTTTTTCTCATCAGAGAACAAAACCTTTGTCCACTTTTCTACGTTCCATGTTTGGTGCTTCTCAGTAAAGTTTAACCGAGCTGTTTCGTGGTGTGGAAGGAGGTGTGGCCTTTGAAAACGTTTACGGTTTTTAAAGCCTTTTCTCGTAGATGCCGTCTTATTGTTCTTGAGCTGCATTCTGCGTCCGTAAGGCCCTTAATCTGGTTCGACAATCGGCTGGTGTTTTACCAGACGACCCGTCGCATCCTCCTGCTCAACGCTGGCAAAATTTTCTTGGGCCGACCACTAGAAATTTTCGTTCCGTGTCCCTCAGGGTCTTTTAAGAAATTTGCAACAGCAGTTTTACTTCACCCAGTCTCACCAACGATGGCACGTTGAAAGAGACCTTGCTTTTGCAGCTCGACAATTCTGCCACGTTCAAACTCTGTCAACTTCTAAGCCTTTGCCTTATTTTTACCCAATGTAACACAGGAGATGTCAGTGGGAAATGTTGATAACACTAATGCTTTAACACAAATGTCTAAATTTCGTTACGTGTTTACCGATTAATGCTTCGTTTTAGTATGGTCTTAAACTTTTGACCAGCTAGTATTTAGGCTAATTTCATAGTGTTCACATTTTTCCTACTAAATGCTGAAAACTTTTTTATTTTTCCTTTTCTTATTTTCATCTTTCGAAGCTCTACTCAAATAAGTGGTTGAGTCTAACAACGCAAAATGCATACTTTTTCTTTATGCTCATTGGCCTTAAGATTTTGGCTAGTAGTGTATTTGTTTTTCCACGTCGGTATTATATACACGCATGATTTTATTGTACTATCGCGAATAAATTTATTTCAATGGAACTATCGCGAATAAATTTATCTCAATGGAATTGAATAGCTCCCCTCTTATATTTGTTATAGAAATGACAACTGTCAAAATACGCTCACTTTGGTAGCAGTCTTTTCTTGTGCTCAATAAAATGACAAGGAACAGTGACATCCACTGGGAAACATCCACACAACTACTTAGCAAACCAGAGCGTTCTTTTTTGGGGATGCATCAATTTTATCGAAATCAAAATATTTTTTTTCCAAAATGCACTGTAGCCACTTTATTTTGCTTAAAAACAAACTCGATGCTGTATTCTTTTTTGAAATAACACACCGAATGAAAAAAGACAGTTGTAAACGACCATTAGACACTCATATTGCATATACGCTTTAATCCAAGAGATTGTGTTGACTGTATGTTTTATATTTATTCATCATTATTTGGCCCAGCATGGCCACGTGGGTTAAAGCGTTCGACTCGTCATTTGAAGATCGCGGGTTCGAGTCCCCGTCACACCAAATATGCTCGCCATTTCAGCCGTGAGGAAGTTATAATTTGACAGTCAATCCACTATTCGTGGTGAAAGAGTAGCCCAAAAGTTGTTGGTGGGTGGTAATGACTGGCTACTTTCCCTCTGGTCTTACACTGTTAAATTAGAGACGGCTAGTGCAGATAGCACTCGTGTAACTTTGCGTGAAATTAAAAAACAAACAAACATAATTATTTTTCCCCTCGGCGGACTCAAAGATAGCCCGATGTGGTTTTGCTATAAGAAAACTCACATACACTCGTCATTATTTTCAGACAATTTCACATTGAATTATTTCAATAGGCATCTGCTAGTTAAATAATAAACTTATAATGTGCAAAAACTGTAATAACCATGATTATCTTTGCTATTATTATTCCTTAAGTGAAATTAACGTTTTAAATGAATATAGAATATAACATCAAATATTTCGTTAGAGATAACAATTTGCGTGAACTTAGTATATAATCGTGTATATCAGTTTGTTTAACGGTGCTATTTTCAATGGATATATTATTATGTATATTTTAATATCGATGTTTGGTTTAGTTAAATATATGTTTTGAAATGAATGTAACTTGTACTTTTAAATTTGTACTGCGGCATTCATGCCCATTCTTTAACTTTGTAGAAGATTCTCGAGCGTAAGAACCAACAATGTGTATATGTATATAAATACCAGTATTGTTGCAAATCCAAATTTCGAGAATCTCGCCTAACGATTATAAAAGATAGCCATCGCAAAACGCGGAGAGAGAGAATTGTTATTGGTTTGCTACATTTGTTATATTCAAAATCTATAATTGTGATAAACGCTTGTTAATCGGGAACTACAGGTATTTGATCAGAAACGTTTATAGATTTCGAACATTTCACACCGTTTAACTTCAGTGAATTATCTCCGGACGTTAGTATTTCTACGAAGACATTCTATAACTTCAGCGAAAAAACTCGCGTTTGAAGAGCTAGCTAGCTTACCTGTTAAATGAACTATATTTATATCAACTCAGAATTAATTCGTTCATCGTGAACCGTCGATAAAATATTAAGTTCTAGACCAGGTAGAAGATTCAATATTTTTGTAAGTTTGTAAAACTTTTGTACATAAATCGTTGTTTGCAATAATAATTTGTAATAACCGTTACTGTAAATTGTACAATTGTTTGTACATTAAAATATATTTGTATTAAGAAAGAAAACTGTGTGTATCAATCTTGTTGGCAAATATCATAAATGTGATACATTTCGACATTTAAATAACTTCTAAAGTTAAATTGCAACTTAATTTGGTTTCAGGCAATTTGAAATCGTAATAAGTAAAGCAATAAATCGCAGACTTTTTCCCAAGATAAATCTTCATACTTAATATATTAATCTCTATACAACCTGTTTACAAAAGGACGCTTTACCATATCGTAAGACCAACTGCCTTTTATTCAGTAGGGCTGCTCCTGTAGTTTACCTGTTAATATTACATAAATTATTATTTTTTTTTCTTTTGCTTACTATTAACGGCTTTGAAAGCTCCAATGCATTTTGCTTCCAAACTTTGCATGTGCACTCACTGTAAACCCCATCCTTACAAAAAACATTCTAAACACATTCCTGTATAGTTAAAGACCTAACGCCGCTCGTTCACTGTAGTAGCTACATATAACTTTTTATTATCAAAACACATTACTCTAATCTTGGTTTCTTTGTTTTTCATTATAATCCCAAATTTCAAAGATAAATGTTCAAAAAATAATGAAACAAAATTAAACAAAAAAGAGCAATATTATTTCTGATAATTCATAACTTGTGTGTGATAAACTGGATATTACCTGTGTGAGGTTTTGTGAGAATAGTTTAGGACTTGCAGCTTTTACCATAACAGTGTATACTTGTAAAATAAAACTTTATTTACAAATTTAAATGTACTCACTTCTTTATTAATAGGCCCGGCATGGCCAGGTGGGTTAAGGAACTCGAATCGTAATCTGAGGTTCGTGGGTTCTAATCCCCGTAACACCAAATATGGTCGTCCTTTCAGCTGTGGGGGTCTTATAATGTGACGCTCAATCCCACTATTCGTTGGTAAAAGAGTAGCCTAAGAATTGGCGGTGGGTGGTGATGGCAAGCTGGCTTTCCTCTAGTCTTACACTGTTAAATTAGGGATGGGTAGCGCAGATAGCCATTGTGTATCTTTGCGCGAAATTCAAAACAATCCTTTATTAATAAGCTCCTCTCCTGGTGGCTTAACAGTTAGTTTACGAATGTTAAAAAACGAATTTTGATACTAGAAATAAGCATGTCCTAAAAAGCCCATTTTTGTGCTTAACAACAAACAAGCTTTTTTTTTTTTTTATATGCACAACACCGTTGCCAAGAGACTAGTGTTACAAACATGTTTAATTTCGTCTTTGGGTTTTATTTATGACAGCTAAAAAAAGTTTCACAATTCCTCCTGCATAATTTCAATTTATTTTCGTAATAACTGACTTTCCATGCACCTAATATTCTAGTAAGTTGATACACAAATTATTTTACTTTTGAGACATTATATGGTAGATACATATAATTATTCTTGGCATTTTTGTCCAAAGCTTGTTATACTTATACATTTCTGTCAGCTAAAAGATACGCTTTACAATATGATTAAATACGTATATCTACGGAAATAGGTTTAGTCGTTAGTCTATTTTATTAGGCTTAACTTGCATGTCCACTTGAAGTGGGTTTTCGCTATTATGCGATAAATGTACAATAAGCTTCCTAAGTTAGATTCTGTGCAATATTTTAATGACTTTGTTTTCTAGAGTTTCTATTTCTATTGTATAAGAGTTCGTGCAAACAACGAACTGGCCTAAGTGACAGTTTATAAAATTAATCTTTATCAGAGCCCGTATCACATGTTGTGCTTCTCTTGTGTGTTTGGTGTCATGCTCTGTGTGATATATATATATATATATATATATATATATATATATTTTAATTATAATCTACAGGAGATAAAGCCCTCATCACAGTAAAGTTTTTACTTTTAAATTTCGCGCAAAGCTACACAAAGGCTATCTGTCCTAGCCGTCCCTAACTTAGTAGTGTAAAACAAGAGGGAAAGCAGCTGGTCATCACCACTTACCGCCAACTCCTGGTCTGCTCTTTTACCAACGAATAGTGGGATTGACCGTCACATTATTACGCCCCTAACGCTGAAAGGGCGAGCATGTTTGGTGTGACGGGAATTCGAACCTGCGACCCTCAGAGTACGAGTCATCATAGTAAAGAAAAATATATTTTAATTAAAAAAAGAGGGCGTTTCTCTGGAATGCTATCTTGATTGGCGTAACAAAATAAATAGGCTTGTTTGTTTATTTTTGAATTTCGCATAAAGCTACTCGAGGGCTATCTGTGCTAGCCGTCCCTAATTTTGTAGTGTAAGACTAGAGGGAAGGCAGCTAGTCATCACCACCCACCGCCAACTCTTGGGCTACTCTTTTTACCAACGAATAGTAGGATTGACCGTCACATTATAACGCCCCCACGACGGAAAGGGCGAGCATGTTTGGCGCGACGGGTATGCGAACCCACGACCCTCGGATTGCGAGTCGCACGCCTTAACGCACTTGGCCATGCTGGGCCCAAATAGGCTTGATGTAAGAAGATCGAACAATGGCCATTACTAGTAAATTGGTGTAAATAATGATACTGCTGCTGAACTAACAATGTGTTTGTGTGTTTTTCTTATAGCAAAGCCGCATCAGGGTAACTGCTGTGTCCACCGAGGGGAATATAACCCCTGATTTCAGCGGAAACTGAATTAATATTATCCAAGCGTGAAGCTACCATTTCGATTTAGGACTAGAGAAATGAAAAAATAGGATAAAAAAGAACTTAATGCGGCTAATTTTGCAATTACCCAATGTATCAATGGGAAAAACAAGTAGCTCGTTGCTACGGCCATACGCTGAACATGCTTTTGCTGTCTTTAATGTAATAGGAATGAAAAATACTCAAGAGAAATGTTGTTTGTTCGGTACATCCGATGATAAATTGATTGATGAAACATCACAATTCTATATGTTTAATCACTGGAATCTGTACTGTCATCACCATAAAAAAATATAAAAACATTTATGTGAACGAAGCTTGAAAACTGATAAGTCAATAACAACGACAAATTTAATTCTTGACAAGCAAACGATTTAAATGAAAAATTGAAGACCTATTACTTAGGCGGAAGATTGTTTTCAACTTTCAAAATTACAGTAAGTGTAATTTTTATCTTCTAATACTACGTACTTATATGTTCGCGATTTATAAATCATGTGAAAGATAATGTGTGACTTAAGATCTTCCAGAGGTCAAGCATAACAATAACAAGCTATGGATTTTATATATTATTTTAATACTTTATAGCCGCCTTTCTATGTAAATTACCCGAGAATATTTATATTATTTCTACACACGTGATCTTGAATGAATTGCAGACATGCATGTACCAAATCTACAGTACACGTAAAATAGCAGATTCACTTATCTTGTATAGTGGCGTCATCTAGTAATAACAAAGTGCTTTTCAACGACATTGTATTACTAAGTAATTATATTTTTACTTTTTTATCTCCAATAATTTAAGCTTCCTTCTGTATAATTTTAGGGAAAATAGGTAAATAAACACGCTTTTATAGGAATGCAAATTAATACTGTTTAAATATTATTTTTATAGTATCCATGTCCTAATAACAAAACCTTGTTTAATAAAACTGTTCCTTAATATGTTAAATATTATGTACCATAGTAAATAATGTTTATTACGCTACCTATTTATCAATGTAGGTTTGAACTGAAATAAACAATCTCAACAACAAAAACAACAGCGTTGTTTAAGATTGCTTTCCTGGGTTGATCACAAACTTTAATTTTATATCAGCTTTTCTTTGTCTGATAATACACATAGAAATACCAAGTATCTTTGTTTTGGAGGGTGGAAGATCACTTAGTCTGCAGTATATCATTTTGCGATAAGGCACATTTTTCATTACTTAATGTAGTAAGGCTATTGTTAATATGATATAACTTCTTTGGTAAAGTGCGATGTTAGACAGAGAAGAATTTTCCAAATAAATATGCAACAACGACTGTGGTTTGAAGCGGAATTATTGTTTGCAGGCTTTTATAAGTATGGTGTGGTGCTTCTTTATTTACTCTCTCTTTCATTAACAATGTTAGCTATACTATATGTTACATCTAATGTAACTATGTTTATTTCATTTCAACTGTTTTTTTCATTATTACACTTTTATTATAAAGGTAGATTTGCATTGTTGGCTTAAAATTTGCATTTAGGACTAATTAAATATTCTAAAGTGGCTGAAATTCTCTAGATATTATTAATTTACGGCCAATAACATCGTTAATAGCATTTTAATTTTCATAAGTAGATATGTAACAAAAACATTTTAAAACTAGTTATACTAAAGGCCAGGTGATTTTTAGTTTAGCTCTAAGTACATGTTTTACACTGACTGGAAGTTACTAGGAATTACTTAGTATACTTTGAAATAAAAACAACAACAACTGTGTTTTGAAACACATTAGGTAATCGTAAATGTTATTCATTAAAAGGCTTGGTTTGAATACTTAAATACTCATTGTCGTATTTACTACTAATTGCTGCTGATTATATTTGCAAGATCTTAGCAAACTAAAACTTATGTTCGATATTATTTTTTTCCTTAACGAAATACCTTGTTGGTATGACGTTTTTATTTCATTTTGACAGTGATAATGCATCAGTAATTTATTTGTATATCTGGAATACTAAACGTTTCTTAAAATAATGTTAAATAGATATTTCACAGTTTGACAAACCTTTTTACAACTATTAACAATACCATATTGCTCATGTTGACTACCAGGTTTTAATTGATTGCTGTTAATACCACAATTTTTATTTAAATAATTACTGCCCATAGTTCAGTAACTTTATCACCTAATCCTTTACTTTCTTGTAGCATATTTTTCCTCTTCATAGAAAACCCTTTTGGTAGAAGAAACTCTTACTGATCTAATTACAGAAAAGATACTTTGATCAGTTTAAAGCCATCACTACCAATATGGTTTTCCAAGGATTTGTATGAGGTAGTACCAAAAAACAAGCAAACACGAAACACTTAAACTGTAAAATACGGATTGATAAAACAATCTTCCCGTAGTGAATGGATATCCCCGAAAATATCAACGGAACACTAACATGTTACCAACAAAAACAAAACAAATTACTGATACTTTTATCCCACTGCAAATGTTTACGTGTAGGAACATTTTCTAACAATACCTCTTTTATTAATATGGAAATTAGATGACTATAATAAACATTCTGTCTCAAAATAATACTCTTAAAAATATTACTGTATGGTAAACAAAAACAACTACAGAACAGGCACTAGTTAGAACACTGAGTCCTTTAAACAGGTACTTAGAATCAAACATCTGATAGTGAGGGAGCTACCCCTCACGAGAAATGGTCATCGCAAACACATTGTCAGTTTTAGTCTAGTTTGTTATTAAAACTGTCATCATTATCACTGTGAGCACATTTAATGTTAATGTTTAGATTTTCACGGTTGTCAGTCATAAATGCACAGCTATCTGGGCATGGCCTTCGTTTATAAAAAATATACAATCAGCACAATGGTAAGTAGTCAACCCATAAATAATGACCCTGGACAGGAAGGGATGCCCTATCGTCATATACAGCCAAACTTTGTATGCAGTTTGGGTTGAGCGAACTCCTAAAATGAGGTCAATACAGTTCTTGAACTGTGAATAAGATCACACTTTAATCAGCAATCAGGGGCTAAAGTTTGTGTCGTTTAGTCAGCCCACGGGCCAACTAGATTAGCGAAAACAAAATCTAACCGATTTAACAGAGCTGATACAATTTTCAAGCACTTTTTTTCTGTTTTACCTTGCTATCAAATGTGAATTTCTATACGTTTTTCCTAAAACCATACACATAGTTGTTTTGGGTTCTTCAATCTCCCAAGTCTCGTCTTTAACTTTTTGGGGATTCCAGGTCACTATGACGATTTGGAACATGTAACTGTAGGATCAGTCCAAACCAAACGTATTAAATAGTCTTGTTTTATGTTACACATGTAAATGCGTATACACGTTTGCAATCGTTTTTCTTTAAAAGATGCATATCTGCAATTCATAAAATGTAATTAACACCTGTAATTCATGTTCTTGGAGTGGACTAGTTAAACACGACAGCTACAAGCTAAAATCTTTGAAAGACGAATTAGAATGTTTGTAAAGAAATGTTAGAGGTGTTGCGAATTTGTAACTCTGTCAGCAACACACACAAATACGTAAAAAAATATCAGTGGGTCATAAAAAAGTGAAATTAGGGAAGTGATATGTGGAAGTTTTTTCTTTTGATTTTAACGTTGAGATACATGCAAAACCATACATAACAATGTAAAAAAAACATTCCATTTTCTTGTCTTTTTCACCAGCTCAAAATAATAATAATAAATATAATTAAATTTTGGGATCCTAATATGGCTGACTTAAACTTTTCTGATCGAGATACTCGCATATATTATGTTTTTTAATATATGTGTTTGACAATTATGATTTATTATAAGCTTAAGTCCCCCGCTAAAATCAGGGATTCGATTCCCCTCGGTGGACTCAGCAGATATCCCGATGTGGGTTTGCTATATGAAAACACACACACACATACAAACTTAAGCCTTTTTTGTCGCCATATTTGTTAATGATATATTTGATGAACGCGCATGCGTTGTATGTAAACAATTTTACACAAGTGTTCTTCCTCCACGGTACAGTTTAAGTTTGTGATAATCATATAACTGAACAATTTCGATAACACCTCATTTGTTTTTTTTTTTTTTACACAAGCAAATAGAAGAAAAAATTGTATAATTTGTTGTTTTGTAGATGAATGATAAAATATAATATTAATTTAACTTAAAATATTCGTTATCAGTTCGCATCTATAAACTGACACATCCCACGAACATCGAACCCATGATTTTAGCGTTTTAAATCCGTAGACTTACAGCTGCACGAGCGGGAGACGGCTAGGCTGTGAGTGTTATTAAAATACACCAGATTGAAGTCGTGAGTCATGAAACCCACAGGCTATATGTACAACATCGACGTGTAACAAACACCCTTGTTAAAGAAATTATTAGAGCTTAATACGAAGATTTCATAAAAAAAAAATGTATATCGACTGTCTAAGCTGTTCTGGTAGGTTAAATAGTTGCATTTTTACCGCGCATGGATAGTTGACTCTGACAGTTAGGTTCAACACGAGATGCATTATTTTCTTTTTATTGATAACCTATAATAGAGACGCTTTATTATCCTCTATTTTTCTTAAAATATTTTGGCCCGGCATGGCCAGGTGGCTTAAGGCGTTCGACTCGTAATTTGAGAGTCGCGGGTTCGAATCCACGTCGCACTAAACATGCTTGCCTTTTCAGCCGTGGAGACGTTATAATGTGACGGTTAATCCAACTATTCTTTGGTAAAAGAGTATTCCAAGAGTTGGACGGTGATGAGTAGCTGTCTTCCCTCTAGTCTTACACTGCTAAATTAGGGACGGCTAGCGCAGATAGCCCTCGTGTAGCTTTGAGCGAAATTCAAAAAACAAAAAAAAACAAACTTAAAATATTTCAAATAATACGCTAACACCACCTGGCTGGATATTCTACTGTATACTAGCGTTAGTTGGAATTTCTCTGATTAAACTATGCTTTATTTGTTTTTTATTACTTCTATTAGTGTGTATTTTTCTTTATGATTTATTTTGTATATATATAACCCCTTCTCCCACACCGATAACTAAGTTGCAAATCTGAGGCCTTATACCACGATAAGACAAAATAAGGGTGATATAGTTAGATGGATTGACGTGGCTAGATGGAGATGGTATAACCACATACAAGTGATATAATTAGCTGAAGGTGGTGTAGCTAGGTGCAAGTGTAGAGTTTTGGCAAGAAGCCAACAGTGCTTCCTGTTTGTATTTCGAATGTGATTGTAGCTAGAAAGACAAGTAGAAAGTTAAGTATGATGGTGGGGTGGCAATGCCAAAAAAGTACAGAAACATGGTAGAGATGAATACACAGTCATACACAAATCTCTGCATAAGTAGCCAGTAAATACTGAGTTAATCTTACAGGCTTATAGCTAATAGTCACTATAAAACTGTATATCAATATTCAATTTTAAATGTTTTTTATTTAAACCATAATTCATGCAACTGACAGGTATTCAGCATTTAGTTGCGGATAAAAGTTTTCCTGGAAAGATTTAGTTACTTAAGTAAGATTTTTGTATGGCTTTGTGTATTTATCCTTACCTTGTTTTTGCCTTTTGTACTTTTTGACATTTTTATAAAATTATTTTTTATTAGTTGCTTACATTCTTTATTTTTAAACAATTTCATTGAAGTAAGTTACTAAGTAAACATTTGATATAATTTTATAACTTAATTGTGATATGTACTCTTGACATTATATCACTTTTGTCACTTGTACAATGACCTCAGATATTAATACTGAATCATACAATTGTTTACAATTTATTATTAATCATCATTGGTCATAATCTTGGTTTTTAGGACTTAATGCTGAGGGATTTAGATTACAAAAAGTGACAGTCATTCTCACTATTCATTAGTAAATGAACTGCCTGCAACTTTGTATTGAGAGAAACAGCAATTTACATATTTTTTTTTATCTCTGTATGTTTACCTGTTTCAGTTGCTTGTCTGTTACTAAGCGACACTTGGGAACCTTATTGCTATTATCGAATGTTTCACAGACATATAAACAGAGATTTGTTGAGGATAACTTTATTTGTTTCTCTCGAAGGTTAGCTGTAGTGTGTAGTTGCTTTTGTCGAAAAACGTAACAAGTGTGAAAACAACCGATGGTTTATAAACGTTTTTGCTACTGGACAAGGCAGTTATAAAGAAAGCATTAAAAGTTTGGAGACGGCTTGAATAGGTAATGAAGAAAACTTTATAATAGGTTTTTAATGATATTGTCTTCATTACCTATTTAAGCCGTCTCCAAACTTTTATTTTCTAAAAATTGGATTTCTCGTCATCGTATTTAAATACCTTCAACATTTGCTATTCTAGGAAGAGTTTTTTCATTGGAGGTACATTAAAAATTATAATTATTTCATTAAAGATGAACTATAAGCTTTAAAAAATATTGTTATATTATATAACTAATCGTTTTTCTCACAAACTATTATTGTTTTTATTTCTCTCCCCTCTTTTATTTTCAGCAACACGAGATTTGTAAATGAATGAAATGCGTGACAGACTGGACGATTATACGTATTTACTCCCGAAGAAATAAGGCTTGCAATTATGTAGTAGCTGTGTTAAGGGATAGGCTTCATACAATGACCTAAGAACCATGAAAAGTATTTTGATCACCTTTTACGACAGCTTGTAAAACACTGTGTACCGTGATCAGTTTTTACTGAATAGAAACTGTGATTATCAATGTGCTTCCGACGAAAATATAGAAATGAAAACTTTAACATCCATGTTGCAGTTATGAAGGCTTCAGTTACTGTGCAATAGAGAGAGGGAGAAATAGAATTGTCATATTATATTCAAAACTAAAATAAATTTTATTTGAATGTTTCAATAGATATTTCTGTTAAGCCCAAAGGGATTTAAACATTAAATCAAAAGAGTAAAGAAAGGATAATGCTACCAAGAATATTGCTATCTTGTATCTAACGAACCATGTAAAATAGGTTACACCATTATTTTATGTATGTAGCGAACCCTGGAAATAAGCTGAATTTTTTGTTCTGAATGTTGTTCCCCGTTACCGAAGTTTATAGCTGCAAGGTTTGTTATTAAAAGTAATACGAAATCAGTAGATATAGAAAATACGGCAGAAAAAATCAACAAAAAACGACATATTTCAGACCCTGTTAACGATGGAAGTTTTTTTTGTTATAAATTGTAAGAAATGTTGTTGTTTTTGTTGTTTTGAATTAAGCCCAAAGCTATATAAAGGGCTGTCTGTGCTCTGCCCATCACGGGTATCGATACCCGCTTTTAGCGTTGTAACTCCCCAGACATACCGCTGAGCTACTGGGGAGTATATGAAATGCTATTAAAAATCCTATACACGTTCATGGTTCGTTGGATTTGCTTATCAAAGACGGTCGCAAAAACAAATTTTTCTTGCTGGAAAGTGTTTATGTGAAACTTTATGATGTATTTTTTGGATGTTGTTTTTGATGTTTAATTCAGCTGTGTAAATAACCTCAACATTTCATGTTCTTCTGTAGTGACAGTGTTTTCCTCGACACACAAGACAGCCCACCGCGGGACTACGAAAAGGTATGACTTGCTTGTCTGATAAAATGATACAGTCAGGTTTGGACTTGGGTTATTTATTGCATAATTATCTCGTAACTCTCTTACGTTGTGCATGCGCTTCTGGTGATTTATAGAAAACCTGATATCTACATGTTGTCCAGATTGAATTTTATATTGTTCTTAGTTTTTTAGTGTAGTAATGTTGCTTTATATCCACTAAACTTCTTTTAAATCTGTTAATACGATATTTATATTACATGTCAGAAAAGCTATCTGCTTGCTTCTGTTTATATAATTATAATTGATTTTAAGGGATGTGCCAAATTTGAACTACTACCAATACACAGAAAAGCTATTTGCTTGTTTCGGCTTATGATTATAACTGAAAAAAAGAACATCCTGTCAATCAAATCTTAATTTTATTTGTTTTTTTTACTTTATTTCTATTTGCCACATACATCAGTATTTAGTAATTGTACTTGTAGTAGATTTATATATCAGTTTGCCTCTTAGGGTTCAGTGAAAGCTTAAAAGCTTATGACGCTGTAATTCGAGGTTCCATACCTACGACGGAGACAGTGAAGGCAGCGTATTTTGCAGATTTGCGCTGAAACAAAAGAAACAGATATATATCGACCAGCTTCGCATGACCAATGTAATCAGACTTAGCAAAATCGACGATGGAATAAAAGTTCCAGGAGCAGCATGAGATGTAAAATGTCCTTTTGTAAAATGCGATTAACCCTCAACGAAACAGTTTTCTTGTTATACACAGTGTTGAAGCTAAATTCCATCATTTAGTAACAAAGTGTATTAGTGTATACTTGTTAAGGTTTCCTGTGGCGACAGCTAACGTATTTTATAGCAAAACTTTTTTCTTCAACTGAAATATAATATGAATGTAAAAGACAGATGACACAAAACAAACTTTATGACTGGCCTAATGTGAAAGATAATTTAATTTCTATTTCTATTTCAATTATATTTTTATCTATCACATGAGTTGGAGAGCAGGCAAAGTATTCATCTAACTGCAAAGTTCGTCATAATTTTCATTTAATCGCTGTCCAATTATAATTGTGATTTTCTTTTACGCCATCTCTAAGCTCTCAGGTTTTGTTCCTATCTGATAAAATTCATTGTAAGAACTTATCATTATTCATTCTTTCTTTTTAAATTTTCTTCTAGAATATCAATAACTGATGAACATGACTCAATTGGATAACTTTTTAACTGTTTTGTGTATTTATATACACACCCGTTGTTAATTATCTAACACTATTCAACTTTTATCTCCCGTTGTTTGTATTCACCAGCTATTTCAGATAGTTGTTACGCTTCCTATTTCCAAACCTATTTCATACGTTGTATAATCAACGTGTGAACTATGAAATGCAATTTGAACTGGCTACACGAGCCACTTTATTGTGTTCTAATCTTGTATTTTCAGTATACCTTCAGTTTTGGAGATCAGTGATTTGTGTGTACTGGAAAGACAGTAGCAAACTTTCGGAAATGATGAGTAATGTTATAACAAACTTACTAACTGTAGAGATTATTCTTAACTCATGCTTCTATATTAGTATAACTACTTTAATATCACGTCATTTGTCAGCTTTGATTATATAGTTGTGCCTTCTTGAAAAACTTTTTCGTCTTTGTTTAGTAGTATCTCTGTAACTAGATTTTAAATTAATGACAGTTCTATATATTTCCTACATAAGATCAAAGTTTAATTGTAAACCCATGTAATCTTATGATTCATTACCTTAATCTCTTTATCATATCTTTCAGCTCATTATTTTGGCTGCGAGGCTTGTTTAGATACTTTAATTCAATTCACTATAGGTCACAATAAAACTTTAACACCTTGAAGGTTTTTTTTCAGTCTTTAAACCAGACTACCCTTCGTCTTTCAAACAACAACAGAAAACAAACAATTTGACACAAGAATACTACGCAGTCTTTTTCTTCAGATGTGACTATGCTTTTTGGTTGTGAATTAGTGTTAAAATATTATATTAATTTACATTCCAGGTGTACCCAGATCCAAACACAGAGGATACGGTGATGAGTTCGCTTGTTTACTGTATACACCTTAAGAAGGGTTGTAAGTGGATGGACGAATTTAGAAAACTACAGGTAAGTCCTGGTGAGAATTCACTTCTAGGTTTACCAATTTTATTTGATCACTTTAAATATGAGGTAAAGAAGAAAACATTGAAAAAAAACCTAGGAATTTCACATCAAAACAATATTTTGTTACAAAATGTACCGTTAATAAGTTTAAGAATTTTGTTTGTTTGTTTGTTTTGGAATTTCGCACAAAGCTACTCGAGGGTTATCTGTGCTAGCCGTCCCTAATTTAGCAGTGTAAGACTAGAGGGAAGGCAGCTAGTCATTACTACCCACCGCCAACTCTTGGGCTACTCTTTTACCAACTAATAGTGGGATTGATCGTCACATTATAACGCCCCCACGGCTGGGAGGGCGAGCATGTTTGGCGCGACGCAAGTTTAAGAAATTTGCAAAAATGTTCCAAATGAATAATAGCTTAACAACAACTTTTCAGATGACTAGTCAAGAGGCAAACAAAAATATTTTAATTGAATAGTTACAGTGAGTGTTAAAACGTTTCAAATAATTGGTCAAGAGCTTTGCGAAAACATTCCAACTGATTGGTCAAAATGCATGTTAACATATTTTCAATGATTTATCAAGAGACGTGTAAAGATGTTTTAAATGATTGGTTAATAGATGTCAAAACGTCATAAACAGGTGACTTTCACCAATTAATCACCGTTCAATTTTATCTTGTTTTTCAAGCTTCGAATCTTAATATCGCTCGCAATTGCTGAAAGGAGAATTATAATATAAAATGCAACAAAATTTTTACTTTTTTCATGTTCCTGGGTTGAAAGTGTTATTTTCTAATTGCTTATGCCCTATCATCATCCATCGCCCTAGTGCCACACTGCCCCGAGCTCCCTGTACTCACTAGGCCAGAGAGAAAGCAACCATCTTCAGAAGAGAGCAGCAAATCAGAAGACGAGGTAGACGTTGAAGATCCAGATTACAATTTCAGAGGTACAGCTGATGAGAGAAACCAATACTATCTCAACCAAAGAGCTCTCAATGACTTGATCAGAGATCTTGAGCTAACAAAGTCGAATGCCGAGCTTTTGACATCTAGGCTTAAGGAGTGGAATTTGTTAGATGAAAGTGTGCAAGTCGCAAATCAGAGGAAGTGTCACCGATATTTTTCAAGCTTCTCTCGTCGAGATGGGCTCTGCTTCTGCCACAATGTATGTGGTATGTGCGAGGCAATTGGAATTGCCTGTTATCGAACAAATGGCGCCTCTTCATTGATAGCTCATTCAGAAGTTTCAAAGTTGTGCTTTTTCATAAAGGGAATAAGTATCCGTCTCTTACCCTGGCTCATTCGGTGCATCTAAAAGAGCAAGACGAGCGCTTCCACCAAGATACACTGAACTTTGAACGTCGCTACCAAGGAACGTATAACGAAAACATGATGGAAGACTATATATATTTGGGGGCTGATACGTGAAAGTGATTTACATTACAGTCACAAATCTCGAAAAACTACTCACTTCTAAAAAAAATTGTTTATTTTTGTATAACTTTAGTATAAATACATGTAAATCTTGATTCATATGTTGTTTTATTCAGACCTTATGCAAATGAAAATATGCAAATTTGCCCGTTTTTACATAGAAAATAGGTTAATTTCTAAATTTCATTATCCAGGTCACGAAAGCAAAGTTTGAAGGGGAATAATGGCCATTTTCTGTATTTCTACAACATAAGCAATTAAGAAATAACATGTAGTATTCAAGAACAAAATTTGTGTTACATAATCGGGTCTAGCTGGAAGAGCACTTACTTAGTGCACGTAAGGTTCTGAGTTCAAACCGTTGTGATTGGCTGCATCTATGCCAATTCCGTTTTTGCATTTTCCACGAACAGGGTTGAAGTAGTTACATTAGTTTTTCAAAACATCTCATCCAGAAATAAAGGACTTCAATGCTACATAAGTCTGAGCGTTTCATCATCGCTAGGATTATATTCGTGTATAGTTTTATCAGCAAATATGAGGCAATTAGCAACGAACACAGATAGTGTAGTTGAAACAAGAATAACGGAAAGCTGTAAGCGAGATAGAGATATGATGTAGTCGTATAAGCAACGCAAAAGCTTAAAAATCTCTTACCAGCTACAATAAATCCTTCTATTTTTTAAAATCCACATACATATTATTGTGGCACAAGTACAAACGTCAATCACAAAATAAGTATATAGTATCTCATTTATTTTAACAAGTTTCGTGAAAATTTTATCAGTAATGAAAGTGTAAGAAATTATGAAACAAAGTCAGAAGCAGAGACGTTGGCTTGTGTTAGTTGGGTTCGTTGTTTCTCAGTATATTCCTGTATTGCACATTCTACAGCTAGTCCTTAACGTGTATATACGTAGTAAATCTCGTATTTTCTAGGACCTAACGACTGACTGATGTAGGTAAATTGAACTTCTACTGTTTTCAAGCACATTGTAAGTTTCGACTGAAATAGATACATGATATTCAACTTTTTTTCTACCACGGTAACAATATCAAGAGTGGAGACACGGAGGATTAATTATACAAGTTAATATTATACCTTCATTTGTACTGCAGATAAAAAAAAAACAAGAGTAAGTTGTTCTGTTGACAGTTTATAAGAAGGGTTTAGTTAGTCAGTTGATAAAGTGTTTATGCTAAAAAAACCGTCTTATAAAATCATTTTTTTTTACGTTTCGTGCAAAGTATCGTTGTTAAGTCTTAAGCCATTTCTGATTACAACACCTTTAGCATTTTTAACTCACAAAGATATCTCATAAATCATCAACTTTATGATTTAAAAGCTCGATTGTACCACACAGTTTTAGTATAAGTCAGGCCCGGCATGGCCAGGTGGGTTAAGGCGTTCGACTCGTAATCTGAGGGTCATGGGTTCGATTACCCGTCGCACCAAACATACCCATCCTTTCAGCCGTAGGAGTATTATAATGTGACGGTCAATTCCACAATTAGTTGGTAAAAGATTGGCCCAAGAGTTGGCAGTGGGTTGTGATGACAAGCTGCTTTCCCTCTAGTCTTACACTGCTAACTTAGGAACGGCTAGCGCAGATAGCTCTCGTGTAGCTTTGCGCGAAATTCAAAACAAACAAACAAAATGTTTAAAACCAAAAACATCGCTTAGTAATATTTAGCAAAAAAAAAAAAAAAAGAAGAGTGGTAATTTGTCAAACTAACGCAGTATTCTTTGTTGGTATTAACACTTATTACTATTCAGTTTTATTTCGAGTTAAGAAATGTACCAAGAAACTCCACCAGCTAATCAAATCACCAGCAACTAAAGTACTTTCTGTCAACTCAAACCACAACATTCTTTCATTCTCGCAAACAAAACCTATTTTCGGTCTTTATATGAGAAACGCAGGATGACCGTTAAAGAGGCAGATATTTTTCTTAGGTAATCTAGTTTTGTTAGCCTATAACCCTATATATTTAATTTCGATAACAGCGAAGGACACTGGGTATATAGCTCATTGTGTAGATTTGTATTTATTTTATGCAAAATTACTTTATTTTATTTCTTTAATTTGATTATCAATCGGAAACTTTTCGTACATCATGATTAATATACACTAACATTTTTTCGTAAAGTAGGTTTTAAAAAGTGCAACTACCTTATGTATAAAACTATTACACGGCAGAGTTCTGTCACTTTTATTGCAATAAAATACAAAATATTGTTACACTTTGTGCCATCACTAATCGTATCAAATAGATTATCTCTTGTTTGTGACCCTTTTTAATTTTTTTATATTGGTGTTTCTCTTATTAGATTGTTTGTAATAACGCACAAAGCTACACAGAGCAGCGAAACTCGGTTTATAGTGTTGAAAGTCCGTAGATATTCTACTGTGTTACTGGTGGGCCTTAAACTGGAGTCTCGACTCAAAAGGAGGGTCATGAGGCCATAAGAATTGCGATAAAGGACAGTTTAAAACAAGTACAGTAATTTGCTATCAGTTTGTACGTGTGGGTAGAGATAGTTGAGTCGCAACCTAAAATATTTTCATAGTTGCGATGTGGTCGTTGGAAACTCCTGCTTTATGTTATCGTTTCTCTATCTACCTCATCAAATTTATTTCAGAAATGTTCTCTTTGTTTACAATTAGTTTTATTTTGAGAAAAAATTGTAAACCTGTCGAACTTTATGGGGAGAGGGGGTAAAGGTGTAGCTGACAACTTGTATTGAATGGTATCTTTGGCCCATCTACACTCTTCTGTCGTCTATATATGGGGTTAGTAAAATTTTTTTTAAATCGTTATGATTCAGTTTTTCTGTTGGAGCTGTTCAACTATCTACCTAACTGTTTGATTGTTGGAAATTCTATAGTGACACAATGTAAACGTACTGCTTGTAGTGTTATGTTAATATAAAAAAAATTGGCACAGGTGGTTTAAAGTTTTATGTTGTAATATATTTTTGTATTTGTTTTTAGCCGCGGCATAGTGGCTCATAGAACTGTTATGATTTTTTTTCTTCAATACACAATTTTAACTTACAAACTTCTATCTCTTTAGCGCTTTGAGATCTAGTTTCAGCGCGGCTGTTGAGGACTCCCTCTTATTTTGTTACTATATCTATGCATATTACATGGTTTTAGAACACTATGCTAACGTTTAGTATTTTATGTAATTCACACATTCTTCATCTGATAGTCATTATTGTTAAAAATATTACATATTGCTATTTCATGCTTACATGTTCTGTATCTTTCGTTAACTTTCCAATTATGTAAACGATACTTATTACGCTCTCATTATTCGATTGTTTGAAACACTATAGTAAGTTATAAAATGATGTGTTGTAACAATAATTAGTTTCATTGTATCTATGTTTGTTATTGTGATGCACATACGGGATATCCGGAAGTTGTTATCAAGTCACATATTCAGAAGAAACTAGTTTCTTAACAATTTCCGGACATCCTGTTATATATTAACAACTTTTCCAACTCGTGTTTTCTCTGATATTGTTTCTTCCATGTATAAGTTTGAAATGTTTAAGTAAAGAGATGTGGCTTTCATGGAATCGTTGCTCTTTTTTTCACGTAGGGCCATTTGAATACGTGTAAATACGATGCAATCCCTTGCACCAATCAGTGCGCAGCTATGATTCCCAGGTTGCTGATGGAAGACCACCTGTTCTATACGTGTCCTAAGCGGAGGACCAGATGTAAATTCTGCAACAGGGAATACAGTGGGGATACATTGGAGGTAAGTTGTTCTTAGTTCGTTGTGCTGACTATTTTTTTATTTTTTAGTTTCGTCGCTAAAACTAAAGTGATTCGATTCCTTTTGGTGGACACATCAGATAGCTCATTGAGACATTTTGAAGCTCTTGAACGTGTTAAATCACTGAGAATGCTTAATACATTTCAACGTTTGTTTTTGCAAACCTTAAAGCTTCAAAATGGGGTATTAGGGGTCTTGCCCATGCAAATATCGCAGCCAGATTTTTAGCTTCCTAATCCCTCGACGTAACTCATTGTGATGTTTACTCATTACCAAACTGACTTTTATTTTTGATATAAGCAGATAGTTTGTTTTATATCCACTCATTATTTCAGTTTACTTAGAAATGTTACACGCTCTGAATTACACAATTTTGTTAAAGATACAGATCACAATTAGCAAAATGCTAAATGATATTTTTTTTACCAGGTAACTAAACTTATGGTATTTAAGGTTACACTGTTGTATTTAACCATTTGTGTTATGGACAAGTCTCTAATTTATTATGTTTCGTACGTTACGTATTACGATTTCAAATAACCGGAAATTTAATTTTAATTCAGAAGTTAATAAATGTTGATATGTATCAAATTTATGATATTTGTTAACAATATTTATACACACAGTTTTCTTTTTTAACACAAACATGTTTTAATATATAAACAAAAACACAATACAATTTATAGTAAGGATTATTAGTAACAGCCATTATAAATGATGGTTTGTTTACAGGAGTTTTACAAAGTTACAAACAATACTGAGTCTTATAACTGGTATAGAACTGAGTATTTTATCGACGATCTACGTTCACGACGAAAAATTAATTTTGAGTTGATATTGTGACACCTCCCTTAAGCAAGCTTGCTTGATTGGCCTCACACCGCTGTCTTTTATCCGAAAGAAATATTCAATGCACTTGTAGAAATACTAACGTCCGAAGTTAATTCACTGAAGTCAAACGGTTTGTTCGAAATCTGTAGACACTCTGGGTCAAAATTCTATAGTTTTCCGATTAATAGTCGTTAATCACAATTATAGCTTCAGAGGCCAAAAGCACACTGATTGTAACTGTAATTTTCTATTACTGTCTCTCTGCTAGCTGCTTTTGCACAAATCATAAGAGTTTCTCGAAGGTTCAAGAATGTTCGAAAACACGTTAAGGTTTTCGTAAACCACATATTATTGATTGCTGCTCTCAAGAATCTTCTAAATATATAAACGAGAGACTGAACTTGCGTAGTACGCGTTCAGCAATATACTTCACGTGCTTTAAACAACTATACTGAAATAAATGTACAACAGTAAATCTTAGAGAATTAAAAATTGGTGTTAGTAAGAAGTTACATAAATATACACATTGATAAGAATACATTAAATACAATACATTTTCAAAGAATTATACAATTTTAAAATTCATGACAATATATAACACAATTAATACAAATAACCTAAGGATAATAAAAGTTCATAGCACTTGAAAGTGATTAAACACAAATGTTATTTTTCTGGCTTAACACAATCAATAGTTGAATGACTGAGGTGTTCTTTAAAAGCTTGGATAAACTTCAAAGGAGTAACAGAAATCTTCTTATCGGGTTTTCCATCCAATTGATATATATGACAGGTTTTTTTACATAAGGGAGAAACATCTTGCCTGATTTTTGGCCAAAAGAAATGTTTATAATTTTGTCACACATATTGTTAATACCTCCATGACCTCTCATGGGGAGTTCACAGACAACTTTGATTTGCTTTGCAAACAACTATTTAGTAAACTATAGCCTAGTCCTCTGAAGCTGGCACGTCTGATGGTCTCCATTCCTCATAAGTGCACGATTTTGGAAAAAAATAATCGTTTGTAACTTTATCCAGTTCATCTTTTAGGACTGAATATTTAAATAGTAATAAAATATTTGGATCCTCTTCCTGCTCGATGATTAGTTTACATCGACTCGTCATTGCCAGGAGGTTAAGGCACTCGACTCGTAATCTGAAGGTCGAGGGTTTGAATATCCGTTGCATTAAACATGCTCGCCCTTTCAGTCATGGAGGCGTTATAATTTACGATCAATCCCACTATTTGTTGGTAACCGAGTAAGAAAAAGTTGCCGGTGAGTGGTGATGGCTAGTTGCCTTCCCTTTAGTGTTACCCTGATAAATTAGAGACGGCTAGCGAAGATAGGGCTCGTGTATTTTTACATGAAACTCAAAAACAAACAGTTTACACATCTAGCAAACAGAACTTCACCAGATGAACTATATTCCTCACATTTATCATTTTCACTCACCGAAGAATTATCAGTTGGAAGAGTTAGTAATTCACAAGATCTCCGTCGGATCCAAAATATGTCTGCGATAAATCTATCATGTTTTCCTCTGAACACGTGTCTGACATATCTTTTTGACGTAATTTCTTAGTGTAAGTTTGAGGCACAGCACACGAGGGAAACACTTTTGGATTTATTTCAACAACATAATCCTCAGATGAAACAGTGATCAGCTTCATAACCATATCTAGTTCGTCAAAACAACTTTACCCCAGTCAATTGTTTACCTACAATAATGATAAACTCTGAATTAGCAGGGTAGGTCATACTCCAACGACATTTGGTCCTTAAATAGGTGTGATGTTAAATAAATGTTACAAAAGAATATTAGTAAAACTACTCTCAATATCCTGAGGAATACCAAACTCACCAATGGCAAAACTTGAAAATAACAACAATTATTGAGTCGTCACAGTATCACGTAGAATACGTATGGGTATGGAATTAGCAGTCCCATTTGTCAAAAACACAGAACAAACAGACACAAAGGCCTAAATATCTCTCTGAATACATAACCCTTTTTATCAGGAACTAAATCAACAACATTGTTCATATGTTGACACAAATATACTGTGTGCTGCCTTCTTTTTTTCCACCTTCTAATTATCGGACACAACATGACAAGTTTTGTTAAAAATGGCCGACAGGTCTTGATGATTTTGACGAAGTTTCATTCTGATTGTCTGAAAATTTCGAACTGGAGGAGCTGGAATTTTTTGAGAAATCTTCAATTTTAGTGGTTCTTGTGCTCAAGCATCTTCTATAAATTTAGAGATTAGACGGGACTAGTGCAATACGCATCCCATAATATACAGTACCTGATAATATAAGAATGTTAGTATTTTTGTTATTTTCTTTTTCAGTTCTAGGTATTAGTTCTGCCTGATATTTCTAGATAACGTTTTTGTTTAAACGTCAATTAGAAAATACATTTCAATAATATTTGTAGTTATATTTAGGACAACATGAGAATTTGTTATGTCTCTTGAATTGATGATGTAGAGTAGAGTGTTTTAAGTTATTTAAAAGTTACCCCTATGATGTTGACTGCAAATAATTGAAAATCCTCGGAGAATATATGGAAGCTCATTTGAAGGAACACTAGCAATCCGTAATGTTTATTGTGTTTTCACTTTTAGAAATATGCGTTGCAAACTCATCGTCATTTTAATTCTGACATTCTTTAGTCTGATGTATTCAAGCCAAACCTAATTTAGTTAGGACTAAAATTTAAAGTTTCCTCTTGAATGTATGTGAATGTGATTCAGTCAGGATATACTATAACGTATGCATAAAACTTATAAGCCAGGAAATTCTACAACACCGAAATGTGACACCAGTAAATTTTAAATAATTCTTCATAACAATGTCTAGTAACTGATAAAAACTCATTTGACGGAGCTACGAATCTTTTAAGCACTTAGTGACGCCTCTGGAGCCTGGTAACAGAACGGAATACATAATACAGCAAAAACTAATGTTTATGTAAGTAAAAAATAACAAATTAATAACTAAACCGTATTGCAAATGGAAATACTAGTGTAATCCAAAATAAATAGGATTAATCTATTTCCAAGTTGAAAGTTTGTTCCATTTTTCTAAGATAATTTTATAAATATTTGAGCCCAGATCACCTAAACAGGAAAGATAATTTACATACTACCGATTTCATATTAAGTGATGAGGTAATTGGACGCCCGTGGTTTGCTTTTAATATAAACAGCTTTTTATAAATGTTTTGTTTTAACCTTTAGTAACCATAAGATCGTTACAAAAGAAATTATTTGTGAATACAACAAACGTGACAGCAACTCAATAATAAAACATATTTATTGATAACCGATCATTTAGGGCCACATGAGTAGTTGCCAGTATGAGCCAGTATTTTGTGAGAATAAATGTGGACTAAAGATTCTGCGAAGATTTGTTACTACTCACCAATTGAATGAATGCGCCAAGAGGCTGGTGGCGTGTCGATATTGCCAGAAGGAGTTTGTTTATGATACATTACAGGTCAGATTTAAAAAAAAAAATTCCTTGTAGTCTAGAAAATTTTCTAAACTTGTTATAAGAAAAGCTTTGTGTGTATTTATGTTATTAAAATAACATGGTACTTTGTAGTACTGAATTATAAATGTCGATCCATTTTTTTGTATTCACAAATAAGTTCTTTATAGATTAAAGTTTGGAACCTACTTACGTAGGCCTACAACAACGCTATTAGCTGTCGCGTCACGTTTTACACCACACAATTAATTTTCATTTACTTAATTTTGATGTTGTAAATTTATCATTCAAATTCTAAATTTTAAGAGAAATCGACTGTAGAGGATAACTAATATAAATCTTATTGTTAAATTTCTAATTAAAGTATTTCATACGGTAGCGGTTAATGATTGAATCACTTAAGAAGATAATGTTAATTTTGTTCTGTGAAGGAAACGAAACTGAGTAGTATCAGAATGTTTTTTTTTTTAAATTTCGCACAAAGCTACTCGAAGGCTATCTGTGCTAGATAGTAGTGTAAGACTTTAGGGAAGGCAGCTAGTCATCACCACCCACCGCCAACTCTTGGGCTACTCTTTTACCAACGAATAGTGGGATTGATCGTCACATTATAACGACCCACAGCTGAAAGGGCGGCATGTTTGGCGCGACGGGGATGCAAACCCGCGACCTTCAGATTACGAGTCGCATGACTTAACACGCTTCGCCATGCCGGGCCATTAAGGGAAAATCGCCTAAGTAAAATATCCATCAAATGATGAGAGACGGGAACATTTTACACACAACTACGCCGCTGGAATAAATTAAACTGAGAAACATTCCTGTTATATAAAACAGTTGCACTTTTAAAATTAAAAACCGAATAACATGAACATGTTTTCACACTTGTAAAAAAATTGTAATACTGATTGGTAACAAATATTTCATTGTTTTAATTGATAAAACATTTCAAAATTGAACCTTCTCTACGGTGCAAAAAGGGGTTTAACATAATAAAATAAATAAAATTATATATTCAAACATCTAACACCGCCCTCTACGTTCCGACACTCAGTTGCAAAACCCCTTTCAAACATGGGGTCAGCTTCCGGTCAGTTACCTCTTTCTTTGTGAACCTGACGATGACCGAAGAAGGTCGAAACGTTGTTCGCTCTTCTATGTAAAATATTTTCTCAACCCAAACGAGCCGTTTTTGCATATATATTTCTCTACAAGTGGGTTTTCTCGACATCAGTGATTAAAGTTTTCCTAATAAATTGATATAAAAATCGTGTTATGTACAAAAAATAGTAGTTTTAGTTAGAAAGGCTTTTCATGTTTGACAACTATTTCCTCATACGAATTACATATTAATCTCAACGAGAGAATTTTATAGCTGGCAACTGTTTTTACATATCAATATTTTCTGATTCTATATGGGAGTACTGTGTAACTGGCAGTGTGTTTTTTACGTCTCAAGAACTTCCGATTCTGGGTAAAAGTAGTATTTGGTCGACAATGTGTTTTTACATCTGAACAATCACTATTTTGGATTGAAGTATTATATAGTATTATAAAGAACGAGTAAGAAAGCTGTTTGTTGACTAATTAATTAAATTTAGGAAGTGGAAAGATTGACTGTAGGAGGCCGAAAATATTGTTAACAACGAAGGCACCGCCACCTAATGACCTGGCATGGCCAAATAGTTAGGTCACTCATGTCGCAATTTCATGGTTGCGGGTTCGAATCACCGTTTCATCAAATACACTTGCCCTATGGCGGTGGGTGGTGTTGACTATCTATCTATCTTCCCTGTTGTTTTACACTGCTAAATTAAGGACGGCGGGCAGAGTTAGCCCTCGTGTAGCTTTGCGCGAAATTCAAAAACAACAATAACACCCCATCCCCAGTAACACAACGATATGTCTGCATTGTATAGCTATATGCTTAATTACAAATAAAGCGATGGTACTCAATTGAAAAATAATGAATTCTAATGTTTATTAGTTGTTACTTAACTATATTAATGGTTTAAATACCCATGAAGAAACTATTTCTCACAAAGTTTTACAGCAATGGTTTAGTTGATCTTTAGTTTCTCTTTAAGTAAACAACTAACTGTGATAGGAAGTTATTATTATTTAACATTATTTAACATTTTTTTAGAGAAAGTATCTCACGGACAAGTAAATTTCTTTGTTGCTCAATGTGTTAAGCAGCTTTATAACCGAACAGCTTTTCGTAATGTTGTGAAACTGCAATGAGTTTTGGAAAGAATATTTATAATAATTACACCATTGTAAACGATACAAACGGTAGATACTGAGTTATGTTTGTGTCATTGTGATATTTATATTTATAGAACCACACAGCCAAATGTCCCAGGTATCCAGTGTCATGTCCTAACCACTGTGAATCATCGAAGGTCCCCAGAGAAGATATGGAAGTCCATCTGAATGACCACTGTTCATCTGTTGCACTTTATTGTGTTTTCAGAGATATGGGTTGCAAGTTCAAGGTGAAGTTTACTGTAACATTCTTTTGAACGTCGTAAATGAACTAACTGAAGTATTGAATATGTATTGAAACAAATGAATTTTTTCTAACTCCAGGAGAAACAACTGCTCAACTTTCAGATAATTTAGACATTTCTGAATAGCAGTAAACGAAGTCAAAATATATACATCTGGAGTTACAGGCCTCTGTTTTTTATTTGGTATGCAGTAAATTATATTACTATTTCATATATTCGAGTTTGAAATTAAATCAAGACCGAAAGTATTATTTTTCATAGCGAGTAGGGACGATCATATTTCTAAAAAGGTAATTGAGTCTTTATCTGTATTTGACCTTGATTTTACACAATTTTTAGTTTGTTTGCTTTTATAGTTTATTTAAATTGTCTTTCTAAATTGAAAACTAAGAAGCATCGTTTACAACATTTGCAAAAAGGTTTCAGTAATATTTAATAATGTTAAAGTAGATTCTAATTAAATCGCGGCACTATGAAATAGTTATAATGTTACAGTCAATCCTACTATTCGTTGTTAAAAGAGTTGCCCAAGAGTTGCTGGTGGGTAGTGATAAATAGCTGCCTTCCCTCCAATCTTACACTGATAAATTAGGATGGCTAGTGCAGATAGTCCTTCTGTAGTCTTGCGCGAAATGAATAAAAATACAAAACAAATACTATGAAATATTAACTTTTTAGTATTTTTTTTATAAACTCATTACAAAAAGTAGAAACCTTTTGTGTTGTATTTTTAGTTCCTATATGTGTGTTGATTTTTATTACTTATAGTTACAATATTTTTGTAAAATCTGATCTTTTTTAAATCTGCTGTATTGAACTTATATTACAGATTATCAACATAAAATTTTGGCGTTTGATATACTATCACAAATAATTAAATGAGTAAGATGTTATTATTATTATTGTTTTGCATACTTCTAGATTGTTCTAGAACCCTCAAGAAACGTACCGGCATGCCCAGGTGGTTTGTGTGGTACTCCTAATCTGAGGGTTGCGAGTTTAATTTCAGCCTTTCAGCCGTGAGGGTGTTATAATGGTACGGTCTATCCCACTATTTTTGGGAAGATAGAGTAGTACCAAAGTTGGCTAACTGCTTTTGTTCTTTTCTTACACTGCTAACTTAGGGACGGGTGACGCAGATAGCTCTCGTGTAGCTTTGAGCTAAATTCAAAAACAAATAAACCCACGAGAAACACACCAGTAGTATATAAAATATTAAAAGGCCTCACGACGTGTGATTTGTGAATAGTATGTTTTTGTGCGTGCACTTTGACATTATTTTTTCTTTTCAATATTATTTATTCGTCGCTACCACATGTTCAGTAGGTACAAATGACCAAACATATTTTGTTCTATTTTGTAGTAAATTTGATCTAAGTAAGTGTTTTATTTTCCTTTCCGATTTGTAAAAAATCATTGTGTGATATAAAAAATAAGATTATATTCGAAATCTGCGAAGCTGATTTATGGAAAATTCGATATCAAAACCAAAATAACTTTTATGAAGTTTAAATTGCAGAATACATGTTCTAAATAACGTCAGAAATAACCTCACTTTAATTAATAAACTAATATAAAAGATGGATGGTTGCGAACGATAACGAATATGTGGTTATGACTGACAACGTAAGTATACGTTAATTATGTTAGGTAACGTTTTGTCACGCAGTATTGCAACAAGAGCGTCCAGAAGGTTATCAAAACCAACAATGATTTTGTGAAGCAGGATGTTTTGTTATTAAACTATGTTTTCAGAGATGTGTTCCTATTCAAGTGGATCTAAAGTATGTTGGTGTTTTTTTTTTCAAGTAACTCATCAAGTGTGTTTTTTTTTCAAGTGACTCATCAAGTGTGTTTTTTTCTTATAGCAAAGCCGCATCAGGCTATTTGCTGTGCCCCGAATTTAGCGTTTTAAATCCATAGGCTTACCGCTGCCTCAGCAGGTGACTAACTGTCTATGTTGAATTAGTATTAACAAAAGAATGAAAGTGACGTGTATTTTTTCTCTCACGTTAGGGTTCACGTTTAGCTCTGGAGCTACACATGGAGTCAAGTACCAACGTTCACCTCGACCTGATGAGTGGCTTAGTCTTGAAGCAACAACACCAGATCACTTCACTTCGAAATGTGTTTCAGAACCTTACACTTAATACATCTGGAATTCTGCTATGGAGGGTTAATGATTACACCCAGAAGATGTCAGAAGCCAAATCTAGAAAGAGCTACGAGATAAGTAGTTCCCCGTTTTACACTAGCCAATATGGTTACAAACTGATGGCAACTCTTTTCCTGAACGGCAACGGAGCAGGAGAAGGTAGTCACTTGTCTGTGTATATAAAGATTTTGCCAGGAGAATATGATTCCCTCCTTTCTTGGCCCTTTTCACACACTGTTTCTTTCACACTTCATGATCAGTCTGCCTCTCCAGAAAACGCCTATGACATTGTCGAAAGTTTCGTGCCGGACCCTTCCTGGAAAAACTTTCAGAGGCCAAGTAAAGAACCAGACAGTTTAGGCTATGGTTTTCCGAGATTTGTTTCCCACGAAACTCTGAAGAAGCTCAACTATGTAAAAGACAACACACTTTTTATCAAGGTGAAAGCAAACTCTAGTAAAATCGCAGAAGTATGAAAATATAACATATTCATATTTGAAAGTCATGTTAAGCCTAATTTAATACATTTTTGGGTGTTACCACAGGAAAACTCACTGTTTGTTTAAAATAGTATAACATGTAGATTCGTTTGTTGTTGTGTTTTTGTAATGCTCACAGAAGCAAAATGGACATTTTTTTCCTCGAAACAGAAAACAAGAGCTAACACATAAAAGTAAGTTCAGTTTGTCTTTTCGTGTGATGTCAACCGAATTAGTATATCTAATCATGATTGTATGTAAGTTAGAGAAAGCAGGTTTCTTCGTCACACTAATATATTTTATTAAAGGAAAGTATTTTCATTTTGTACCGTAAACCTTATGGAACTTTTTTGGTGCCGCTAAGTCTTCGTGGTATAGTGAGTGACTACTACGTCAGAATTATCGGCATTATAAATTACTATTTGATAGTAGTTGGTTTCTAAGTAAGTATTTGTTTCTGCTAGTCAAAGAGAAAAAAGAGAGTAACAATAGAACTATATAAAATGTCATGACATAGATATGTTCTGTTGTTAAATAATTTACTCGTAAATATTCGACAATTCTGTGTTTATGATAACTGGTATGATGTAAACAGTTTAGACATGTTTTTTTGTTAAACATTTGTCTCATAAAGGTTCGACAATTCTGTGTTTATCTAAACAAAAGATGCGTAACTGGTATAATGTGAACAGTTTAGACATGTTTTTTTGTTAAACATTTGTCTCATAAAGGTTCGACAATTCTGTGTTTATCTAAACAAAAGATGCATAACTGGTATGATGTGAACAGTTTAGTCATGAAGTAATTTTTTTCACCGTTGAAAATAAATAAAGTTACATGTTGTATTTTATCACTGTTGGTTTTGTGCATTTATATTTTGAAATGCTAAATAGTTCTTGTGTTTTTATGCTTGTGATAACAGGGTGAAGTTTTTATTACTATCATATATAATTACAAGGAACTTTACCATGTATAAAACGCCATATCTTTAGGATCCTCTCTTCTTTAGTTTTGCACCCTTTGATATGATAACATTTCACTAGCTCTCCACACATGCCATGTTCATGTTAACACTTAATTTATACGTATCCCTTGAAAGTATGAGGAAGAAGCCTCATTGACACTTCTGGTGACAACACATATATTCAGTGGTATGGTTTAAATATCGCTCAAACCAAACAATGAAAGACTAAAAGGAAGCCGGCAAGTCATAACGATAGTTGGTGGGACGCGTATTTGAACCTCCGGCCCGAAGCGTGGGAGTCGAGTATTATAACCATATGGCCGTTTTAGACTGCTCATTGTATTGTTTTATGCAGAGTTAAATCTAATTTTAATCTAATTAGCGGTTAACCAGTAATGTAATTACAGACACGATAAACTTTTATACGTGAGATTACCGGTATAGTGTAAGATTCTTTCATTGTATTTATGAGGTAATTTTTTTTTCAATAAGTAGCCACAATCCCAATAATATATATATATAATCATACAATAGTGAAACCCTTGTTTATATGTATGGTACGGGAAAACATTTTTATTTCGTGATGTGCAACCCCTAACTTCGCAAAATGTTTATCTTCTTATCTTGTGTGCATGTAGATTTGCAATAGGGGTCTCGATTTCCCGTTTCGCCTTCGTCTCCAGTAACAAAAAACTTATATGTTCCACGCTCTGGCTTTACGGCTAATCTGCTGGTATGTATAAAAACTGAATGCATTTTATGCTTTAACAACGCCCAAGGTACAAATCAAAATTCATGATATTGTGATCTTCTTCTCATAATCTGTTAAACTTTTAGGTATTCATTTTAATTCTAAACTCACCTGTTTAATCCATATTAACATAATTTCATCACGTATTAACCACCGCATTTTCTTCCTTTGAAGATTCAGCAGTATGAAGAAAGGTTGTACCCCTCACACCATTATGTTCATGTACAAAGTAGACATTAGCCCCCTGTTCGAGTATGGCAGCATAGTATTCCGTAACATTCCCGACTCTTTAAATAAGAAAATACACACATTACAATACACGGCAATCAGGACTGCCTTCCGTTTGCCATACTACACTACTCACTGTTACCTAGAAAAAATATATAACATACCACCTGTAAAAACAAGTTTACTTCAACTAGCCAATAAATTTTATAAAAAAGCAGTAAACCGTAATCCGCTTACAGCACAGTTTAACAATTTATCAGCCACCCTTTAATTTCACACTTCAAACCAATTTACTAATGTCTTTCAACTCAATTTAGTAATGCTTATTATGTTTAACTATCTTTTTTGTTTACAGCTCAGTCACTAACCAGATATATTATTCAGCATCTGGTTAGTGAAAGTGGGTTTTTCTCAGGGTACTCCCGTTTTCCTCCCACAGCTAAATTGTCGGGTATTAGGATTTACATATCCCTACCCTTTTGTTATTGTTTTTTTTATAGTGAATATTTGATCTCTCGTAGACCACCAACAGATCTTTGTCATTAGTTTGCAGCACAATCTCGTAAACTTATAATTCTTTCGGTTTAGCTCTTTATCACTTGCCCTGTATCGAATCTGATTTCGCGAGTAGAGTGAAGAGAAGGACTCTTCTGAGCCTTCTGAGTGCATCTCCTCCTGAGGTGTAAAGTGTAAAATCAGAATGCCTGCAACGATTTTTAGTTTTTTCTTTGTTCTAACAACATTTCAGAAAACTTGTGATCATGTGTATATTATCCAGATTCGTAGAATTAAGTGTGTAGTCGTTCGGAATGAAACTGCGATTGTGATTTTGATCCAATATTACGTCTCCATATATCTAGAGAATATGAGGTTTTTATAATATATACTGAAGGTTTGTGTTTATGATCAAAGTTAGATGTAAAGCGAATATCTTGTGCTTTTAATGTGTGATAAAACATTCATTTAGTAAAGCGACAAAGGATTAAAATTAGGTCGTTATTTTATGTGCGGGCGAATGGACTTTGACCTTAAATAAATTAGACAGCACTATAGCTGTAATAATCATTGCCAAATAGGCTTTTCGCTAAATACCAAAATCTATTCAGGTCGCCTGAAATAATTGTAGTCATGAAACTATTTAAACCATCATTGTTAATCAAGAACAGCTGTTATTGTGTGAACTATATTAAATGAATTGTAATTATTATGTCAGGTAATTATTATTTTAGGTAAGAATTAATAAAACAATATTTATTTATTCATGTTATTATTAACATTGATTATTTATTTTTCATTATTTTAATTTTATTTGAATTAACTTTATTATACACAAGAACTTGCGATCAAGCAAGCTAGGACTAACTTATTGTTCAACTTAGCTCCCAGCAGCACAGCGATATGTCTGTGAGCTTTCAGTGCTAAAACAAAACATATTATCCATATATTTTAACTATACCAAAGGTTATTTGCATAACAGGGGGAAGTAAATGAAAACATAGGACTAAACTTTTAAATTATCTATAGAAAACATTTAATGTATTTAGCTTGTCTATGACTTTATCTTTTACCTTGAACTTTCACATTCAGCACGTGCACACACACAGTCAAGCTCAACTTAATAATACCACTCACTTCTAACAGAAGACATTTAATATAACTAGCAACACAAAACAGCCATCTCTTGAACTGGAACATTGGTGAACAGAAAAACAATGTTAAGAGTAGCTATTTTATGCGCCCCCCCCCGCTAGTACAGCGGTATGTCTCCGGATTTACAACGCTAAAATTAGGGGGGCTGAGCAGATAGCTCTTTGTGACTTTGCTATACGAAATACACACACACACCTTTTTAAAGGCCTGGCATGACCTAACGCGTAAGGCGTGCGACTCGTAATCCGAGAGTCGCGGGTTCGCGCCCGCGTCGCGCCAAGCATGCTCGCCCTCCCAGCCGTGGGGGCGTTATAATGTAACGGTCAATCCCACTATTCGATGGTACAAGAGTAGCCCAAGAGTTGGCGGTGGGTGGTGATGACTAGCTGCCTTCCCTCTAGTCTTACACTGCTAAATTAGGCGAGCATGTTTGGTGCGACCAGGATTCGAACCCGCGACCCTCGGATTACGAGTCGAACGCCTTAACGCGTTTGGCCATGCCGGTCCAATAGGAAAGGAAAACAGACAACCAATACCAGCTAATGTCAACTCTTCGACGACTGTACATTCATTTAGCCTACACTTGCTAAACTTAGCCCAAGATCTATTTCACTTCTAACGTCTAATCTATTTCCCTTCACATTAAAGTAGTTACACTCAGAAGGCTTGAAATATCATGAGGTCTACCACATTTTTCAATGTTTTTGTTTTTGTCAGATACCCAACGTTCACCTTTGCACCACCATTCAATATTGAAAGTGCTGGGATGACTAGTAAAATATTTGGTGAAACTATATGCCATTCACTGTGTATTTGTGTGGTTGCCTTACTTTTCTACTATGTATTGGTGGATAGTTGTAAACCCTCTGATTTGGTTTAGTTTACCGTCATGAAGTCACCCAGATATCACCTGTTCACTAAAGAAAGTTACTGCTATAGGCTTCTTCCTTTAAAATATTTATTAATATTTTTTTCATCAACCAGTTATATTTTTATGTAATTGTCGTATTATCATCCTGTGACACAAAAACAGTTAAACTTTCAATGCTTTGCAGTCGAATAATTTTTTTGAATAAAAGTGTCAGTGCGAACCCCAGGTAATATACATATTTGCTATGTTTTTACCCAATGTAACACAGGTGATGTCAGTGGAAGATGTGTGTGTTTTGTGTTTTCTTCTAATACAGCCACATTGGGCTATCTGCTGAGCCCACCGAGGGGAATCGAACCCCTAATTTTAGTGTTGTAAATCCGTAGACATACCGCTGTACTAGCGTGGAGCAGTGGGAGATATCGACAACGCTAATACTTGAACACAAATGACTAAATTTCGTTATGTGTTTAATTAACACTTCGTTTCAGTATGGTGTTAAACTTTTGACCAGCTAGTATTTAGGCTAATTTCATAGTGTTCACATTTTCCCTATTAAATGTTAACAATGTTTTTTTATTTTTATTTTCCCTTTTCTTATTTTCGTCTTTCGAAGCTCTTCTCAAATAAGTGGTTGAGTCTAACAACGCAAAATGCATATTTTGTCTATACGTTTATTGCCCAGCAGTGTATGAAAAACACTTTATGTTTTGCTTACATGATGCCCAGAATTAGGCATAAGTTTATTTCTCAAACAAAGTTTGATGTAGTTCGACCCCCGTGGTCCCGTTCGGACCTATAGCACATTTTCGTACAATTTTGTGTTTTTTATCACATATTCGGGCAATCTTTTTCTTCATTCAATATTTTATTAATATGAATTGTGAGATGTCAATTAGAGAAGAAGTGGCCCTGTATTATCGAAATTGTTTGTCTACATATGAGAGAATTGATAAAAATAAATTTCATATTTTGTATTAATAAATCACATATTGTATACTAATGGTACTCAGTCTTTCTTACAGTTTATCTGTACACTGCTATGAGAAGCCAGTATGCTAACTTTTCAACATCTAAATCAAAGTCATGATCATTACACATAGGCGGAGTCAGTAAAGACCCCAGGTATACTGAAAGGTGCATATTTTAACGTGTTATGATGAAGGTTACGTATCTACGCCAGTTGTGATATTTTATATTGATTATATGGGTTTGTATGAATTATTCGATAAAAAAATAAAGAAATATTCAATTCATTTACAGAAATAAAACAAAATAGTCGTAGTGCAACAATTAAGTATGATGTAGAAATTACAGCGTGGCGATAGGTCTTAGGGCTTCCAATGTTAAAAGTCGGTGTATCTGCCTGTGGTGTGCAGAACACATATAAATTCACTGTGTAACTTAGCGTTTAACCACAAAAAACAAAAACAAAACTGCTGAGCTTCACGTTTATCGCATCCATTGTTCACCGATAAACCTAACTTGACAGATATATCTACTTCATTTGCTTGAAGATAAGCAGAAAGCTAAAGAATACACTATCAGTGCTCTGCCTACGAGCGGTATCGAAACCTGGTTTCTAGCGAGTCAAGTTCCCAGATATATCGCTGTGCCACTAGGGAGGGGGGCTATTACAGCTACAGACATTATACTTGTATGATAGTTTTGTGTCTCTGTTTACTCGTGGAATGAAAAAGGCGAACAAATGTCGTTTGTACTTATATTTACCAAACGGCAACGTATGTAAAGCAACTGCGAAGCTTTACGTTCAGAAAGCACGACGTAGGAAGATTGTTACTTATATAGGTAGCTATAATTTCTTCTTCGCCACGTGTTCAATAACGTAAGATGTAAATATCATATAGGAGCAATGCCAAGTGACACATAAACAATTTAGTTACAACGCTCAGTAGTTATCGTTTAATTTTGAAATACGTTATTTAGTATAATTATTATCAGTTTTGAAAAATTAAAACATGAGATAATTAAAATAAAAATTAGACTGTTTATTATAGACTGAGATCGTGACCAAACTAATTAAAATCACCCAGCAACATCTAACTGTCACCTTTTATGGTATAATGAGATCTTATACATTTTACATGTTGATGTCTAAATAAATATTAAAAGTAGAATTAAATCAAACCGTTTATCTAAAAAATATTCACAGTCTGAACCTTTGAATGACCGCTGTATGTCGGGTAGAATATTGAAAGTATACAAAAGTGTGCAACATTGTACGTTAGTGAAATGTACATATGCTGTCAAATACTGAGAATACAGAATATTTTGAATACACATTTAAGAGTTTGTACCTCTATGTAAAATTAAAGTTATCATCTCTTGTTAAGTTAAAGTATCGTGAACATTACATTTAGACAGAAACTATCTTTGTAGAGTTTGAACAGTTTATTTTTAATATTAAGTATAATGTATAATCATAAGAGTGATAGTTTTGGTTTGTTGTGAATTTCGTATGCCTTAACACGCTTGGTCATGCTGGGCCATGTAGGAAAGGTTGGTTGGTTTTGAATTTTGCACAAAGCTACTCTAGGACTATCTGCGCTAGCCGTCCCTAATTTAGCAGTGTAAGACAAGAGGGAAGGCAAATCGTCATCACTACCCACTGCCTACTCTTGGACTACACTTTTACCAACGAATAAGGGGATTTACCGTCACATTATAACGCTCCCACACCTGAAATGTCGAGCATGTTTAGTGTGACGAGAATTTGAACCCGCGACCATGGGATAACGAGTTGAGTGCCTTAACCGCCTGGCAATGCTGGGCCTAAAAGCGACAGTGTATTACAGTTGATTTGTTGAACATTTTTTTTTGTAAAAGTTTCTTCCATGATGAATATAAATTCTATTAGCCCCCATCTTATGACGCCTTGGAAACGCGTCTTCTTGTTTCACGTCATCATCTCAAACCCCCTGATATATTGTTTGAGGTTGACACAACAGCAGCCCTTACTACTAGTGCTTAATGAATTTAAATGTATTGGAAAGATCCAATTCTCATGATAAACAACAGTTTGCAGAAAGTTTAGTTAATATTTCAGAAAGAAGAAGCTTTAAGTCAACAAGTTTATGAAACATTTTTATGACGGCATACCAACCAAATGTTTTATGTGGAACACTGTAGAACCAGAAATGAAATGTTCCAAATTTTTTGGATTACACACAATTACAATGTGTTTCCTGCTAACTTTGTTTGTTTAAGACGTTTCGAAAGTAAAGTTATGAGCCACACTCATAAACCCAAAATAGCAGGGACGAAGTTATATTTTGATGGAGATAAAATATCGAAGGTTCATAATTAACAATGTAGTTGGTAAACATCTATAGTACGATTCTGTAAGTAGTTGGACAACATAAGAACAATAAAAGATAAAAAACTTAGAATGGACAATCAGGAGTGCAGTTCATGAAGTTACGCTAACACGTTAAGATTGTAAATTTATTTATACAATTTCTTTTGAAATTTAGGAATTATACTATAAATAATTTTAAAAACTTAAACCACAATATATTATTGATAGTAAGTTCATTGACACATATTACTAATAAAACTATTTACTTGACATGCACAGATTAATTCTATTGTAAACGTGAGGTTAATACTTGTTTATTGTGTAAGTGCACCATTCGGTTTATGCAAGATTTGTGAATGACTTTACATATTGTTGGCCTGGCATGGCCAAGCGCGTAAGGCGTGCGACTCGTAATCCGAGGGTCGCGGGTTCGCGCCCGCGTCGCGCTAAACATGCTCGCCCTCCCAGCCGTGGGGGCGTATAATGTGACAGTTAATCCCACTATTCGTTGGTAAAAGAGTAGCCCAAAAGTTGGCGGTGGGTGGTGATGACTAGCTGCCTTCCCTCTAGTCTTACACTGCTAAATTAGGGACGGCTAGCACAGATAGCCCTCGAGTAGCTTTGTGCAAAATTCCAAAACAACAACAACAACTTTACATATTGTTCATATATGTATGTAAGACTACACACGTATATCACCTGTACACATTTTTATGTACTCCAGTGAATTATTACAAGCTGTTTCAAGAACATATACCACATAAAAAATAGTAGTGCTTCGTATGTAGGGAAGGACCAAGAAACAACATGACTGTCACATTCAATCTATTACTTTATGATGCTTGGAAATAAGTGTTAATGCTGAGTTATAAATTTGAGCACCTAATTGCTGTTATCCAGTGTTCTACATGAATATACGAACGATACAGCTACACATGTTTTATACGTTCTTTCCTTATTGTAGGTTCCTCAACATAAAACTCCAACAAACCAGGATACGCAGGTGATAAGTACTAATTTATTGTAGCCAATTTTATGGTATAATAGACATATTTGAGGTCATTCTACAAGTACAATGAGGAAACTGAGAAAATAATAATATTAACGATATATACTATTATTAAATCATAAAAATAAAACAAATGTTTACTTATTAACCACTTCAAAGAAATTGTTTGCAGAAAGAGATGAACAAGTAAAGGAAAATTAAGTATTATATACGGAATGACAACGCCAAAAAGTACAAAAACAAGGTAGGAATGAGTACATACACAGAAATGTGCTTTTAGAAACTATTACAGTAAAACTAACTGGACGTAGTTTTTAGAAAATAATCTCAAAGTTTTTCAAGTGGTGTTCAAATGTGGGCGAAAACACCATAATATGATTATGATAAGGCTTTAGCAGGAGCGCCTGAATGTTTCAAGACTTATAATGATGGAACATCGACATAAAACTGTTTCAATAACAGGTATTTGTAAATATCCCCTGAATAACACTAATACAACACGATGTTCCTGTCAAATCATTCAAAATATCACTTATATGAAGCAATTGTTTCGTACTATAATTTATTTCGTATAAATCTCCGATTTATTATATTACATGTTATAATTTCAAAAGCCAGAAATTATAATTTAGAAGTTAATTGAATGTTGATATGTATGTAATTTATGACATTCGCCAACAAGATCGATACACACAATTTTCTTTTTTAACATGAATATATTTTAATATACAAACAACAATACAGATTATAATAATCGTTACTACAAACAATTATTATAAATTATCATTTATGTGTAAAAGTTTTGCAAAATTATAATCCACGTGAGTTACCTATCTGGTGCGGAAATGAACATTTTATCGATGGTTTACAATAGGCGAATTAATGTCAAGTTAATATTGGCACAGGTCACTTAATGAGTAATCTATCTCTCGCTGCTCACACCTTAGTTTTTCACAGACGAAGATACGTAATGTCCTTGTAGAAATACTAACGTTCGAAGTTAATTCACTGAATTATGTAATGTTTGAAATTTATAAACGTTCCTGGCCAAGTATCTGCTCGTTCCCGATTAAGAAGCGTTAATCACAACTATAGCTTTCTTGGTTTTTCGTATATTAACTGTAGAAAACCAACAATATTGTTCTGTCTCTGGTGCGTCTGGTTATAAAAGTTTAGGGTAAAGCGTACGAAAGTTCAGTTGGTAAAAATATTCGAAGATACGCTAGAGCTTTCCTAAAACATATATTGTTGATTCTTAACTCGAGAATCTTCTCCAAATTTAGAAAACAGGCAAGACTTTTGCATTATACATTTAATAGTATAAATTACGTGTACTTCTAAATATATATTCAACTGAAACAAAATAGATATTAAAATAAATATATAACAGTAAATACGTTAGACGATGGAGACCTGATTTAATATCCTGTAGTCAACATAGAACCTAAAATCATTAATATTCTTTTTAACCAAAAACGTCTGGAGAAGCCCACGAAGAAGTTAAAGATTCAAGTAACACATCGAGAAGCATTTCATCCACTTGATCATGTAACACATATAATTTAGTGTGAGAATAACGATACAATTTACTAAACACTGTTTTTTCTATCGTGGTTAGAATATTCTGTTCCGACAAATATCAGCATACTTAATACAAGTTGCGTAAGTTTAACTGTTCACAATTTTTACTTTATAAGTGTGAACATTGTACTTATTCAGTCAGTATCTTTTCAGACACAAAGTTATGCTTAAAACATGACACATTTAATTTAAGAACATTTGCGAATATCTTAAGGGTTATTTCGTATTGCTGAATGAAATCTAATTCTACAAGATACAAGCAAATATCTGACGATAGTAAAACATTGGTACTCAATGCTATTTGGTACTAATTTGTTTCTATATATATATATTTTTTTTTCATTTATTAGTGAATAATACGAAACAGTATCTATATGATCTACAACTTTCACATAATTAACTTTTAGAGTTAGGCATGGTAGATACATTTCAGTTTCTGTTAAATAGTTAATGAAGGGTTTTAATTTCACGGGACTCAAAAACTCATTCTTTCATTCCTACTCTTGTATCCCAATCACCATTCTTCGTTTTTTTGTTTACAGGTAACATATTTACTTTTTTGGGACAAATCATAGATAATTTCTCTATTTGATTACAAGTATAGCATCAGCAGTTACTCAGTTTTAATCAGTTCACGATTAGAAGTTTACTCCATCCATGCTTGTATTGTCAAGTAAAGTCAACCAAATCAGTAATAAATGTAACACAGTGGCATTCCAAGCATTATCATCAAGATATGTGCTATTGTAACACCATACACTTCACAATTTGTGTTTCAGTAATTTCAGGGTTTTGTAATATATAAATTTTCACAGTTTTCCAAATAAACGTTTCAACTGAATCCCCTTCATGGTACTTCATAATAAAGAGTTCATTAACCAATTTGATATTATCTAACACCGCTGGGTACAAATTATCAATGTTTCTTTATAATCACCCCATTGTTCAATTACTTCCACCAGAATGTGTGTGTTGGTGTGTTTATACACAGCACAAAGATATTATCAATGGGTTTGACGTAATAACATTTACAGTGTAATACCTTCAAGTGATACAATCCTGACTGTGTGAAGAACCGAGTGTGTTAAGTACATCACACTTAGCGAGCTCACTTTTATTCTAAATGTTTTAATCAGTCACTTTATTCGTTAATATTTAATTTAAATATTATCCAGAAGTTATGATCAGTGAATAATCTCATTAATTCCAGAATTAAAGCAATAATCCGTTCCATTCAAAAGTAGAGTGAAAATTGTTCTATTTATAATGACTTTTTATTGCTTTCGTAATAGGTGGTTTACTTGTGATTTCACTTAACTATGATATTAACTTATGTTTAAGTCACTTAGTTTTATTTTTTTTAGTCGTGGCTCAGCACTGAACTTGTAGGTTTATATTACTACGAATAGAGGTTCGACACTCACAATGGGCTCAACGTAGATAGTCCAACATGTAGCTTTGTTCTTAATTCGAAACAAAGAATAGCTATGATTTTCTTTCTTGTAGCCTCCCTCTCCCCCTCTGGTGGGTCAGTGGCAGGTGGATGGACTCGCAACATTACAATCCGATGCTCATTTCTCTACATTTAACAGAATGTATAGGTTTTGTGTTAAAACAACCTTTCAGTAAATGCGCCTTTAGTTCTGCCATCTAGGGTTGTTGTAGCCAACCACACCAGAGAATGAAAAATATCTCAAAAATGAAGCAAAACAACCCACACACTTCATCTAATTTTTGCTACACTATGTTCTTCACTTCACTTTATGATGATTATTAAGTGCCTGCAATACAGAAAGATTAAGAAATGTTACGTAGAAAATAATATGGACACAATCGTAACAAAAATACAAACAAACGAGTACAAAATAATAAAATAATATGTATATAGGATCTTACCTTAGTATTGTTCAGTAGAATCTTTGTGTTCAGTGTTAAACTCTGTGGCTTTTGGAACTGGAGAAAAGCATATCTACGTAAGACAAAGACAGGACTCAGTAGAGAGATTAATATGATAGTTAAGTTAGACTAAACTCACAATGATTTATCCACAATCCTTATATTATCTGCTTCATTAGTCATTCCTTCTACAAGAGGAACGAGCAATATATAACCAAATACTGAATGAAACATGTAATGGATTTAATATTATTTTAATATCTACGGTTCTTTCAATTTAACATATATTTAGATATGTATTCATCTTGTATCGTTAAATGTGTATTGCGCAAGTCCCACCTGTTCTCTAAATTTGTGAAAGATTCTCGACTGTAAAAATCAACAATATATATTTTACGAAAGCATTAACGTACCTTTGAATACTTTTGCCAGCCGAACGTTCCACAACTTCACTTTAAAATCTTATAAATCGACGAGCCAAGAGACGGTTTAATAATGTTTGGTCCCTGCAGTCAGTATATTATAAGCCCCGGAAGCTATAATTGAGCAGGGTTATTTATAGATTTCGAACATAACAGCTTCAGTGAATTAACTTTGGACGCAAGTATTTCTATGAGAACGTTAGATATAGAGCTAGCTATCACTCCCGTGAAGTGAAGTGCATCTTTTCATCAACATAAAATTAAGTTGCGTCTCGTGAACTGTCGACAAATTATTCAGTTCCAGACCAGATAGGAAACTCAGTATTATCTGTAAGTTTGTAAAACGTTTATATATAAACTATTATCTGAAATAACCGTTATTATAAATCGTATTGTTGTTTGTATACTAAAATATATTTGTGTTAAGAAACAAAAGCTGTGGGTATCTATTTTGTTGGCAAATGTCATAAATCTAATACATATTGACATTCAATTAACTTCTAAATTCAAATTTCAGTTACCGTTTCTTTGATATCGTAATACGTCAACATACATAGCATAATAATTCGGAGACCCATCCGAGAGAAGATATAACATGTAACAAACAGTATTTTTTTACGTATTCCAAGTGACACAGAAACAGATTCAACCAGTATAAGCCTTATTAAACAGTAATTGTGATATGTAACCTTCGCTTATACTAAAAGGCCACTACGATTTTAGAATATTTCTACATCAATTTTACAAGAATGTCACAAACTTCATGCAAAAACCTACATGAAAAATGTTTTAATATACAAAAATAACCACAAATTATTATACCGATCGTGTTTTTTGTTTTACTTTCTCAAGACACGGACTGAGTATTCAGGGCACGTCACATAGAATTAAGGCTCAGGCTCAGTGTGACTGTGTCTAGCGACGCCTTTGTTTAGTGAGATTTAGAATTGATTGTGCGTTTGTGTTTCTTTTTTAGTAAAGCCACATCGGTCTAACTGCTGAGTCCACCGAGGGGAATCGAACCTCTGATTTTAGCGATGTAAATCCGTAGACTTACGGTTGTACCAGCAGGGGACCCTTAGAATTGAAAATAAATTTTATTTTCTTAAACACTTTTAATATGAAGAAAAAAAACGAACAAAGCATCCATCAACATGAGATGTCAGTTCCATGGATTTCATCTTGTATTCCATGACTGCTAGGCCAGGCATGGCCGAGTAGATTAAGGCGTTCGACTCGTAATCTGAGGGTCACCTTAACCACCTGGCCATGCCGGGCGCAGATACATTCCATTACTGTATAACGTTTGAACATTGTCTGTGTAGGTATCCTTTCCCTATGCCTACACGCCAATCAAATAAGCGTAAGTCTGGATAGACGACAAACAATTGATTAATCCCACAATTCATTGGTAAAAGAGTAGCCCAAGATTTGGGCTAGTTTAGTTTTCTAAATATTCATGCTCGATGACGCTCAGCTTCTGTCATTATGGTGGTAAAGAAAACAATATGGTTAAGTCTCGAATTTAAAATTCATGAAATTACATTTGAATGTCACGAATTTGGTAATATCCTAATATAATGTTTCAGTTTCACAACGCATTCCAAATCATGTTTCTTGTTGTTCCTAGATGTATAAATAACCATGTTTCAGTACTCCACTGAACATATATTGTAGAATTAACCTTATAAGAAGCTTAAAGTGTGCACTAAATTGTAAAATAGTATATTAGTATACACTGGTTTGTTAACATTACATTTCAATATAATATATCTTCATAACGAAGTACTTAACTTCATATAATGATTTGTTAACATTAACCCAAATTATGATATTTAACATTGTATCTACAAGAAGTGAACCTAGTATGTAAAAAAAAATCTACAATCTGACTTACATTTTTATATACTATTGTGAGCAAGATACTATTTAACTGATCAAATTATCGAGACAAACCATGCAGCAATAAAACTTAGACAAAGGCTATGGAATTCAACCAAAGCCAGAACATATTGGGTTCAAACTAAATATAATTCAATTCATGTGTTGTGTATCATGGATTTTTATTTATAAGATTCGTTACTCATATTTATCCTGGTTTAACACTGGTATTTTGTATTTCTAGTCACTTTGGCATTATATTGAACTCTCTTTGTAGTTTTCTTATTTTTAATCTATTTATTTTGAGTCGAACTTTAACAGCTTCTAGTAATTTGTTATCTTTGTTCACTTTGGTTGCACTGGGTAAAGATAATAAATTAACAAATAAACGGTTGAATAAACTTGATTTTTAGGTCGTTTAAGACGAGTGTAATAAACTAACATGAGAGTTGTAGAATTCCTACTATCAATTGTTCCTTCGATACCTTTAATAAAAAGATTATAAATTTCGTTCCTATGGTTTTCTTCTTTGAGTTCCCTTTTTGTACACCATGCTAAGAATTCTAGTTTTCACAAATTAAAACTGTATTTGTCTTTTCATTAGTTTTTGAATCTCATTGAATTGGAAGGTAACTTTTGGGTGGTTTTGGTCAGTCAATCACATGAAGAAATAAATAGAGCAGTTACTGGTTTAGTGTTTAAGTTTAATTTGAGTCATGTGTACGTTTATGCTTTTTTATACTGCGATATCGAGCACCAATTGAAAATATAAGATTGAGATGTTTGAGGCTAGATGTTTCTGAGAGTATTTTTTTATGTTCATCAGGACACATGGTCGAGCATGCTTCTGCTCTCAACTTCATTACACCATTCGTATTATATGTTTGAGTAACTAAAGTTTTATGTACAATATATCTCCAATCCAGTCGATTTACGAGTCATCTCATCTAAATATTTTAGTAGTGATCACTGGATTATATTGATTTAACATCAGATGCTACACCACATGTACCTCAGTTTACCCATGTAATGGTGGAACCTGAAATATTTGAAGAAACTGTCCAGATACTTCTTTGCTGTTTTTTTTAAACACTAACTACACATCCCTAGTGGTACATGTACATACTATCTACTACATATACGTTGCTGAGGTTTCATTGATTTTTCTTTAACTCATGGACATCTAAGTGCATTTGACGAACTCATATGACTGTTGGAATTGGAGAGCGAGAGAGAGAATAATTACAGGAAATGAAGACTATGACAAGTATGATGACATCCAGACTGTTGGCTGAAAGTGAATGTTCATTGCACAATACTCGCCTACCTAAATACGACCCAGGGAAACGAACACAAGGTCATACCAACTTGTACAATTTTCAGTGTTGACCTTTATCTTCAGTATAATCTGTACCCTGTAGGAGTGATAGTTCAGGAACAGGGTCAAGCAGTTATTAGATATTTTCGATATAAAGGTTATTTGTAAGACATTCGTGTGGTAGATTTCAACACAATGTGAAAACGGTAAAGATCTGGGAGAGAAAATTTCAGGGCTTTAATCTTTCAAGAATAAAGGTTTAAGAAAGAAAGAAGCTAAGTTTTAGAAAATGTTTGATTTTCAACGATAAAACACTTACTGGTTAAAACAGTTAAACTATTTATTGTCAACTCATTTATAATTTAATATATTACCTCAAAGGTACGAGAGCAGCTTGATAAGTTTTCTCATATTGTTGAGCTTCCTAACATTTCATTATTTTGAGTGAAATGCATTTCTGTCAATTTCATATATATATCTGGATTTAGTTAAATATGTTTTAGTTAGTTTGACTGCACCATGCAAGAGGTAATGGCAATCCATTTTAGTATGTAAAAATATAAAAATTAGTTGGATAATCAGAATAAATATTTTTAGTTGAAATAATTTTATAGGATATCTAAATCTTTCTTTTGCTAAATGCTATTTTTTTAGATTCTAGCTTTTGAAGTTTATATAGCTTTTTGTATACTAAAGATTCAGCATACTGTAAGTTACCCTTCACACTGGACTCACATGCTAATTAGTTATCTCAGGGAAGGGTAGAGATGTTGACGTCATATTTACGTAAAGTGAAGTGAAGATGTCATCAGAGACGATGATGTTTACAAGTGGCATCAAATAGCATAAGCGGACATGGGGTCAGAAAAGATGACGTATACGAAGTGGAATCTGAAACATGATAAGTTCACCATAGATGTCTCAACGTGTATCAACATGTGATCAATGGCTAGGTTTAATATTGTTCTAAAACTAATACCCTTGTTCTTTGTATAAAACTCTTCATGAATTTATCAACATTTGCATTTCCTGAAAATGACACGTATTTAACTTTAACATACAACTTATGGCAGTGTTATTGTTTCACTAATTTGTCTTTATGCTGTCCATATAACTATGATCTTGTCTAAATATTTCATTTTACACGTGTTATGTGACGGGAAATTTCAGTTAGAATATCTTTTTTGTTCTCTTTCTATTCAATTAGACACCATAAATTGATTATTCACCTTTCTAACTATGACATTATCACTTGTAGTCAAACATCTTAGGTTATAAAATACGGGATTGACTTTCACACACTGTTTTTGTACATTATGTTCATATTACTATTTCAGAGTGAATATTTTTCATCTGCGTAACAGTGTGTGAAAACAATTTGAAGTAACATGAGACACCATTATAAAGGTTTGTCACAATGTAAATTAATTTATGTTTCAATGCAAACATTTCAGTCAGTCAGTAAATATTTCCTCACATAGAGGCTCAGCATGACCAGGAGAATTAAGGTGTTCACGTAATCTGAGGGTCGTGGGTTCGAATCAGGGTCGCACCAAACATGCTCGCCTTTTCAGCCGTGGGGGCGTTATAATGTGACTATCCGTTGGTAAAAAGGGTAGCCCAAGAGTTAGCGGGGGGTGGTGATGACTAGCTGCCTTACCCCTAGGCTTACATTGCTACTTTAGGGACGACTAGCGCAGATAGCCCTAGTGTAGCTTAGGGCGAAATTCAAAAACCAAAACAAACAAACAATCCTCACATAGATTTTGAAACTGTTAGAGAAACATATCTCATCTTTTTACTTAGCAATTAAACAAAGCAGTGTTCTGTAAGTTTCATATACGAACCTCTCTTTAATCATAGCCAAATATACTTTTATCGACGTTCATGGAGAGCGAATTAATTCTACGTTGATACACAGGTACGCTTCTCTTGACGGTAATGCTAGTCTGGTCTCACGTAATTTTATTTATAGCTTCAATTTATTTCAAGATCCAATAATATAAACCCGTTATGGCCAGGGGGTTAAGGCATTCCCCTCGTAATATGAAGGTTGCGGGTTCGAATCCCCGTCACACCAAACATGCTGTTTGGGGCATTATAATGAGACGTTCAATCCCACTATTTGTTGGTAAAAGAATAGTCCAAAACTTGGCGGTTGGTGGTGATGACAAGCTGCCTTCTCTTCAGTCTTACACTGCTAAATTAGAGACGTATAGCTTTGCGTGAAATTAAAAACAAACAACAAATATTAAGTGAATATACAATGAATTTATCATTTGGCTTAAAACAGCTGTGAGTACGTTTTAAAGTTACAATAAATCCAATTTTTATTTGGTGGTGGATCGCGTTGATTAGCTACCTTCCCTCTCATCTATCATTCCTAAAATAGGGGCGGCCAGCGCAGATAATCCTCGTGTGGTTTTGCGCTAAATTTTAAAATAAGCCAAACACTTTTGATTTTTGAGAATAATTATGTAGTGAATGCTCACTTTTTTCTTGGTCATGTGAACTCGCAACATTAAATTATGCTATTTCTTTTTAAGCCCCTGTAAACCACTGGATACAGGTTTCACAGTCTAACTCTTCCATTGTTGAAAGAGAAGAATTTTTTATTTTCAGCCACTCATCTTAATGAGTATTTGTAAATAGACTTTCAGCCCAACAAGTTAACCATTAGCTCGTACTGTTCTTTAAGAGGGGAAGACAACAGAATATATTCAAATAATCCATTGAAGGTGGTTTGATATAAATCTACTTTATATGGCAATGCGAAAAACAACAAATGAGAAAAAAATAACAACAATAATACATGCAAACATCTCCTCAGATTAGGATAACTATTAAAATAGTCTTTATTTCACGGGAAAATACCCTAATAGAATAACTGTCTTCCAATATCTATTAACTATTGGGAGAACAACCTCTGTGGTAAATAAAGAATTAGAAAAAAAAATTATTTCAGTAATAAATCACATTTATTAATAAATAAGTACTCCAACAACAGATGACGCTGTTAACAGTTTTTTCAAGATTTCAGGGACTAAGTTTTATATGAAGCAAAAACGTTATTCGTCTTGGAAACAATATTTTCAATGTTCGAACGATTTTAAAACCGGTATGCTATAAACAATAAGTTGAAGATATCTATGTTTTCTGCTTACATTTCTAATACTGAACTTTTTTTTATAAGTTTGTGATTAACCCGTCTAGTTTCTTTTGTGTTATTATTCTGTGTCTGTTCGTGCATTATATAATTAAAGACAACATCCTACGACCTTTCAATATAACTCTCGTGGACTCTCAAGGGTTCGGGGACTTCAGGATGGAAACCACTTCTAGATTCTACAGTAATAAACAGGACTGTAGAATGTTTAATCTTTCTACTTTGGCTTGCACGCACTATACAACTAAAAGACTTTAATTATGAATTAGAAATTAATTGTTTTTCCCTTCATAGCTATAAGTGTAATACTTGGGAAAAGAGGGGTAGGAGTGATAAATATAAGAGCTTGTGGTAAAAAAGGTCACATGAGGAAAACATGCAGAAACGCAATTTTGTATTTAATAAAATCCAGTTTCAATAAAAATACGCATTTCTTCTAATGTCTGTTAGGTTATGACGACGTATCTGGTACAAAATATTTAAATATACATTGTGGTTACAACATACATTTAGGGTTATTACCTTTGAAATGAAAAAAAAGAGAAAGAAACAAAACCTTCATTCCTCCCACCCCTGAACAGGGAACTATGAAACCCCTATAGACGGTTCAAACAGTGAATTAAAGGACTAAATAAATAACACACTACACTAGTATAATACGACAGCTGTAAGTTTTCAGATTTACAAAGCAGAAATTAAAGTTTGGTTTACCCTTGAAAAAAACAGCAGATAGCCCTTTATGGCGTGGCTGTAAGAAAAACACACAAAGACAGCAACTTATATTAGCATATTTACAAGCACTCTAGCAAATACTAACCAAATAGACACCTGTTATATTTTCAGTTTTGTTTTTCTGGTAACTGGAAAACACATTTAAAAAAATAATATCGGTTAAGCTGGTCTAAAAATTAGCAGTTATGAACCATTGATTACTTATAATACAGACTGTGATAACCCTAAGCACAGCTTACTTACAAATTACCTGAGCACTGCGGTAGAGTTACATTTAATTTCCATAGTGTCAAATGTACAGCTGATTACAGTGGTAATGGAAAGTGCCACCTAGCGGAAGAATAAAATAGCATTTATGATTAAACGATGTAGCGATTCATATATTATGAGCCAGCTTGCGTTTGGGAAGAGAGGTACTACAGTTCAGTATCATCACTAGCAATATCTAAATTATGAAACTCGCAGCAACAGGAAATTCACAGCTCAACCAAGGAAAGTCCGTCTTACTGCTATTGTTTAAACTGTAAATGTCTCATCCACTACATTCATGGAAACATTTTTTTCTACTTTCTGAAGAACTGTGTAAGTCTGAAATCTTTAGTGCATCATGGAAATGGGTTGAGGGAAGGAAAATAATGGTTCTTTGATGACGTCATCGATTAGATCGATTGAATGTTATTAAATATTTTCAATATACGAAGAAGAAACAGCGAAACATGAAGGGTTCGTAAAAATTAGAAGCCTTATCCCTGGGTCTTATTTAATGACTGCGTTTACTCAGAATAGCTAATGTCTTGCTTCTCTATATAAGATTATAACTGACTTTAAAAGTTGTGACAGCTTTAAACTACTAGCAGTACTCATAAAAGCTATTTGCTTGTTTCTATTTATATTATTATAACTGATTTTAAGTGTTGTGCTAACTTTAAACATGTAGCATTATTAAGAAAAACTATTTGCTTCTTTTTGTTTATGTGATTATAACTGATTTTAAGGGTTGTGCCAAATTTAAACTATTAACATTATTTAGAAAAGCTATTATCTTGCTTCTGTTTATCTGATTATAACTCATTTTAAGGATTGTGCCAAATTTAAGCTGTTAACATTAGTCAGAAAATCTATTTTCTTGTTTCTGTTTGCCCCCCGCTAGTACAGCGCTATGTCTCCGAATTTACAACGCTAAAATTAGGGGTTCGATTCCCCTCGGTGGGATGAGCAGATAGCCCTTTGCTCTAAGAAAAACACATAAACACACACTTGTTTCTGTTTATATGATTTTTAACTGATTTTAAGCGTGCCAACTATAAACTACAAACATTACTCAGAAAAGCTATTTGTTTGTTTCTGTTTATTTGACTGTAACTAACTGTAAGCGTTGTGCCAAATTTAAACTACTAGCATGAGAAGTCTTTTAAACTTGACTTTTAGCAACTCTCTATATTTACCTGTAACAAATGTCGCAGGCCGTTATACCTGAAGAAAAGAACATCGTATCAATGAAATCTCATTTCTATTTCTATAATGAATTATTTTTATTTGTGTTTTAACTTTCTTTCTACTTGCCACTAATACAGATATTTTTATTTTCCATGCCTTTATTAATTATATTTGTAGTAGATTTATATATCAGTTTGTCTCTTGGGGTTCAGCTAAAGCTTTAAAGCTTGTGACGCTATAATTCGAGGTTCTACACAGGCTACGGAGACAGTAAATGCATAGTATTTTGCAGCTTTGTGCTAAAACAAATCAAACAGGCATACATCGACCAGTCTGTCCTATTTACAATATTACGTCATCGAATGTAACTAGTTCTAATACAAAGTTAGTGCACTTAGTTTTCAATCATGTTTGGCTAAAATTATTGTCCCCCGCTGGTACAGCGGTAAGACTTCGGATTTACAAAGCTAAAATTAGAGGTTTAATTTTCCTTGGTGGACGCAGCAGATAGCCTGTTGTTCACTAAAATAATTCTCCAGTAGTTAAATCAAACAGTTTGAGACTACAATTTACTACCGTTTTCATGTTAATTGGCTATTTATGGGGCAGTGTTTTGATACTTGAGAACTAACTTCGCCTTATAATTACTAGTGATATAAGTTCAATGAGTAGCACGTAGCTACAGATGTCAGCTAAAACAAGGGAACTTTTAAAAGCCTAGGTATTTGGTTTATGACATATTCCGGTCCATACGATAGTGCAATGCTTTAATAGGTAATTTTGTCATTGAGGGTTTATATGACACGTCTCTACCAGGAAGAAGGTTTGCATCGAGAGAATGTTAAACCATGTTGAGCCAAATAACACAACATTTCGAAAAAGATAGCCTTCAGTGTTTTCTATGAGAGTAGAAGATTTCTTACAACAGAGCGTTTAGAACAATAGCATACAGGGCTTCAAACTTACAATCTGATCCAAACATCCTCACCTGTAAAGTGTAGGCTGTGAATACAAAAGAGAAGCTTTTGACCTAAAACAAATCATTGCGATAAAGGTGGGCACATCTCATGGTACATTTAACAAGTGAATAAGCCAGGATTTGAAGCTTATAAACGTACAATAGTTTCAGTTATATCTCTGTATCAGTCATTGTTTTCACGAGAAGGATGGCAGAGAAACTAGGATCACAACAAATACCTGTGATACCTCCCCCGCGAAAATACAATGACATATTGTGCATTTGGTCGGCTTAATCGTGGCTTTGTGGGTTGACGTCCATGGATCGTTTCTTCAAGCTATATGGTTTAAAAGTAGCTTCGCATAACCATAGTAATCAGACTTAGGAAAATCGAGGATGGAATAAAAGTTCCAGGAGCAGCATGAGATGTAAAATATCCTTTTTGTAAAATGCGATTAACCCTCAAAGAAACAGTTTTCTTGTTATACACTGTGTTGAAGCTAAATTCTATCATTTAGTAACAAAATGTATTATTGTATACTTCTTAAGTCTTCTTGTGGCGACAGCTAAAGTATCTTAGAGGAAAACTTTTTTCTTCAACTGAAATATAATATGAATGTAAAAGACAGATGGCACAAAACAAACTTTATGACTGCCTAATGTGAAAGATAATTTAATTTCTATTTCGATTTCATTTATATTTTATCTATCACGTGAGTTGGAGATCCGGCAAAGCATTCATCTAACTGCAGAGTCCGACATAACTTTTATTCGATCGCTGTCCAATTATAACTGTAATTTTCTTTTACGTCATCACTCAGCTCTCAGGTTTTGTTCCGATTTGATAATATTCATTGTAAGAAATTATTATTATTCATTCTTTCTTTTTATACTTTCTTCTAAAATGTTAATAACTGATGGACATGACGCAATCAGTTTCCGAGATCAGTGATTTGTGTGTACTACAAAGACAATAGCAAACTTTCGGTAATGATGTTATAACAAACTTTCCTTCTGGCTGCAGCTAACTGTAGTGATTATTCTTAACTCATTCTTCTATATTAGATAACTATTCGGTTCTCTGTTAGTAGCGGACTTCAGATTTTATATTAATGACATTGCTATATATTTTCTACATAAGATCAAACTTTAATTGTAAACCCATGTAATCTTATGATTTATTACCTTAATCTCTTAATCATGTCCTTTCTGCTCATTATTTCTGGCTGCGAGACTCGTTTAGATACTAAAATTGAGATCACTATAGGTCACAATAAAACTTTAACACCTTGAAGGTTTTTTTTTCGTCTCTAAACCAGACTACCCTTCGTCTCTCAAACAACAACAGAAAACAAACAAGTTGACACAAGAATACTACCCGGTCTGTTTTTTGGTTGTTTTTTTTCTGCAACTAACAGTGAATTAGAGTTAAAATATTATATTAATTTGCGTTACAGGTGTACTCAGATTTAAACACAGAGGATACGGTGATGGGTTCGCTAGTTTACTGTATACACTATAAGAAGGGTTGTAAGTGGATGGTTTGTTTTAAATTTCGCACAAAGCTACTCAAGGGCTATCTGTGCTAGCCGTTCCTAATTTAGCAGTGTAAGACTAGAGGGTAGGCAGTTAATCATCACTACCTACCGCCAACTCTTGGGCTACTCTTTTACCAACGAATAGTGGGATTGACTGTCACATTATAACGCCCCTACGGCTGAAAGGGCGAGCATGTTTAGTGCGACCAGGACGTAAGTGGATGGACGAACTTAGAATATTACAGGTAAGGCCTGATGAGAAAAAGAATTCATTTCTAGACTTAGCGATTTTATTTATTCACTTTAAATATGAATTAAAAAGAACTTCACATCAAAACATTTTCTTCTTACAAGATGTTCCTTTAAAAAAATTAAGCAATTTGTAAAAATTGTTCCAAATGAATAATAGCTTCACAACAACTTTTCAGATTACTGGTTAAGGGGCAAACATAAATATTTTAAAAGAATAGTTAAAGGGCGTGTTAAAATATTTCAAATAATTGGCCAAGAGCTTTGCGAAAACATTCCAACTGATTGGTCAAAACATCATAAACAGGTGACTTTCACTAATTAATCACAGTTCAATTTTATTTTGTTCTTCAAGCTTCGAATCTTAATATCGCTCGCAATCGGTGAAAGGAGAATTATAATTATATATGCAACAAAATTTTTACTTTTTCATGTTCCTGGGCTGAAAGTGTTATTTTCCAATTGCTTATGCCTCAAGTATATGGAAAATATTTATTCTTCTCTATTTTTCTCTTCAAACTTCTCTTTTGTTACCTGGGTAATTAAATTTTCAAATTTACCCATTTTCCAGAACATTTCAGGTAGATTCAGTGCTGAGTAGCCGATAGAGAATTTCTCGAACTTACAAGAATTTGGCGTGAAATCACTGACTACTCAAGCAATTACTTCTGCATGGTGGACTCTTCTAAACTTCAGGCTGGCAAGAATGCATCTGCGATCGTGTATCTGAACCTTCCATCATCCATCGCCCCAGTGCACTGCTTCGAGCTCCCTATATCCACTTCGTCAGAGAGAAACCAGCCATCCTTAGAAGAGAGCAGCAAATCAGAAGAGTAGGTAGACTTTGAAGATCCAGATTACAATTCCAGAGATGTAAGAGAAACCCATACTACCCCAACCAAAGAGCTCTCAATGACTTGATCACAGATCTTGGGCTAACAAAGTCAAATGCCGAGCTTTTGACATCTAGGCTTAAGGAATGGGATTTGTTAGATGAAAGTGTGAAAGTCGCAAGTCAGAGGAAGCGTCACCGATATTTTTCAAGCTTCTCTCGTCGAGATGGGCTCTGCTTCTGCCACAATGTATGTGGTCTGTGCGAGGCAATTGGAATTGCCTGTAACCCGGATGAGTGGCGCCTCTTCATTGATATATCATCCAGAAGCCTCAACGTTGTGCTGCTCCATAACGGGAATAAGTATCCGTCTTTTCCTCTGGCTCATTCGGTGCACCTTAAAGAGCAAGACGAGCGCTTCCGCCAAGATATACTGAACTTTGAACGTCGCTACCAAGGGGCGTATAACGAAAATATGATGGAAGACTATATTTGGGGACTCATACGTGAAAGTGATTTACATTACATTCGCAAATGTCGAAAAACTACTCACTTCAATAATTTTTGTTTATTTTTGTATAACATAAGTATAAATACATGTAAATCTTGATTCATATGTTGTTTTATTTAGTCCTTATGTAAATGAAAATGTGCAAATTTGCCCGTTTTTACATAGAAAATAGGTTAATTTCTAAACTTCATTATCCAGGTCACGAACGCAAAGTTTGAAGGAGAATAATGGCCATTTTCTGTATTTCTACAACATAAGCAATTAAGAAATAACATGTAGTATTCAAGAACAATATTTGTGTTACATAATCGGGTCTAGCTGGAAGAGCACTTACTTAGTGCACGTAAGGTTCTGAGTTCAAACCGTTGTGATTGGCTGCATTTATACCAATTCCGTTTTTGCATTTTCCACGAACAGGGTTGAAGTTGTTACATTAGTTTTTCAAAACATCTCATCCAGAAATAAAGGACTTCAATGCTACATAAGTTTGAGCGTTTCTTCATCGCTAGGATTATATTCGCGTGTAGGTTTATCAGCAAATATGAGGCAATTAGCAATGAACACAAATAGTGTAGTTGAAACAAGAATAACGGACAGCTGTTAGCCAGACATAGATATGATGTAGTCCTATAAGCAACGCAGAAGCTTAAAAATCTCTTACCAGCTACAATAAGTCCTTCTATTTTTTTTTAAATCCACACACATATTATTGTGGCACAAGTACAAATATCAATCACAAAACGAGTAGATAGTATCCTATTTATTTTTACGTGAAATTTTATCAGTAATGAAAGTGTAAGAAATTATGAAATAAAGTCAAAAGCAGAGACGTTTGCCTTTCTTGGTTTGGTTCGTTGTTTCTCAGTATATTCCTGTATAGCACATTCTACAGCTTGTTCTTAACGTGTGTGTACGTAGTAAATCTCGTATTTTCTAGGACCTAACGACTGACTGATGTAGAGAAATTGAACTTCTACTTTTTGCAAGCACTTTGTAAATTTCGACTGAAATAAATAAATGATATTCGAGTGCTTTTCACCACGGTAACAATATCAAGAGTGGAATAGACACGGAGGATTAGTTATACAAGTTAATTATTATACCTTCATTTGAACTGTAGACAAAATAACCAAGAGTAAGTTACTCTGTTCACAGTTTATGAAAAGGGTTCACTTAGTCAGTTCAGAAACTGTTTATATTTAAACAACCCGTCTCATAAAATCATTTATTTTTTTTCGACGTTTCGTGCAAAATATCATTGTTAAGCCTTAAGCCATTTTTGATTACAACAACTTTAGCATTTCTTACTTACAAAAATATCTCATAAAACATCAACTTTATGATTGAAAAGATCGATTGTACCACATTGTTCCAAAATAAATCAGGCTCGACACGGGAAGGTCGGTTAAGGCGTTCCACTCGTAATCTGAAGGTCATTGATTCGATTACCCGTCGCGCCAAACATGCCCACCCTTTCAGCCGTGGGGGTATATAACGTGACGGTCAATTCCACAATTCTTTGGTAAAAGAGTAGTCCAAGAGTTGGCGGTGGGTAGTGATGACTAGCTGCCTTTCCTTTAGTCTTTCATTGCTAACTTAGGGACGGCTGGCGCAGATGGTTATCGTGTAGCTTTGCGCGAAATCCAAAAACAAACTCTACCAGCTAATCTAATGGAATTATCCACCAGTTACTAAAGCACTTTCTATCAACTGAAACCACAACAATCTTTCATTCTCGCAAACAAAGCCTATTTTCAGTCTTTATATTAGAATCGTAGGATAACCGTTAAGGAGGCAGATCTTTTTCTGAGGTAATCCAGTTTTGTAAGCCTCTAACCCTAAAAATTTAATTTCGATAACAGCGGTGAACACTGGGTATATAGCTCATTGTGTAGATTTGTATTTTTTTTTATACAAAATTACTTTATTTTATTTTTTTAATTTGATTATCAATCCGAAACTTTTTGCATACCATAATTAATATATACTAACAGTTTCTCGTAAAGTAGGTTTTAAGAAGTCCAACTACCTTATGTATAAATCTTGCACATGGCAGAGTTCTGTCACTTTTATTATAATGTTTGACCTCAAAATACGAAATATTGCAACATTTTGTGCCATCACTAATCGTATCAAATAGATTATCTGTCGTTTGTGGCCCTTTTTTAATTTTTTTATCTCGGTGTTTCTCTTATTGGATTGTTTGTAATAACGCACAAAGCTACACAGAGCAGCGAAACTCGGTTTATAGTGTTGAAAGTCCGTAGATATTCCACTGTGTTACTGGTGGTTCTGAAATTGGAGTCTCGACTCAAAAGGAGGGTCATAAGGCCATAAGAATTGCGATAAAGGACAAATCAGAACAAGTACAGTAATATGCTATCAGTTTGTACGTGTGTTTAGAGATAGTTGAGTCGTAACATAAAATATTTTCATAGTTGCGAGGTGAGCGTTGGTAACCCCTGCTTTATGTTATCGTTTATTTATCTACCTACATCAAATTTAGTTCAGAAATGTTGTTTTGTTTATAATTAGTTTTTTTTAAATGAAAATCGTAAACCTGTCGAACTTTATGGGGAGAGGGGATAAAGGTGTAGCTGACTACTTGTATTGAATGGTATATTTGGCCCATCTACACTGTTCTGTCGTCTATATATGGGGTTTGTAATTTTTTTTTAAAAATCGTTATGATTCAGTTTTTCTGTATAAGCGGTTAAACTGTTCTTCCTAACTGTTTGAAAACGTACTGCTGGCGGTGTTATGTTAATATAAAAAATTGTACAGGTGGTTTAAAGTTTTATATTGTAATATATTTCTGTATTTGTTTTTAGCCGCGGCGTAGTGGCTCATAGAATTGCTATGAATTTTTGTTTCTTTAAGTACACGGTTTTAGATTACAAACTATTTCTTTAGCGCTTAGAGATCTGGTTATAGCCACGGCTGTTGAGGATTCCCTTTTGTTTTGTTACTATATCTATGCATATTACATGGTTTTAGAACACTATGCTAATGTTTAGTATTAAATGTAATTCACACATTCTTCATCTGATAGTCATTATTGGTAAAAGATAAATGACATATTGCTATTTCATGCTTAGGTTTCTGTATCTTTCGTTTACTTTCCAATTATGTAAATGATACATATTATGCTCTCATTAGTCGATTGTTTGAAACACTACACTTAGTTATAAAATGATGTGTTGTAATTATTACTAGTTCCACTGTATTTATGTTTGTTATTGTGATGCACATACGGGATATCCGGAAGTTGTTATCAAGTCACATATTCAGAAGAAAGTAGTTTCTTAACGATTTCCGGACATCCTGTTATATATTAATAACTTTTCTAACTCATGTTTTCTCTGACATTGTTTCTTTCATATACAAGTTTGAAATGTTTAAGTAAAGAGATTGTTTTTCATCGAATCGTTGCTCTTTTTTTTTCACGTAGGGCCATTTGAATACATGTAAATACGATGCGATCCCTTGCACCAATCAGTGTGCAGCTATGATTCCCAGGTTGCTGATGGAAGACCACCTGTTCTGTACGTGTCCTAATCGGAGGACCAGATGTAAATTCTGCAACATGGAGTACAATGAAAAGACATTAGAGGTAAGTTGCTCGTAGTTCGTTGTGCTGACTGTTTTTCTTTTATCTTTAAGGTTCGTCGCTTGATGGGACAGCGGAAAAACTTCGTATTTACAAGAGTAAAACCTGAGATTCGATTCCTTTTGGTGGACACATCAGATAGCTCATTGAGACATTTTGAAGCTCTTGAACGTGTTAAATCACTGAGAATGCTTAATACATTTCAACATTTGTTTTTGTTAATCTTAAAGCTTCAAAATAGGGTATCTGTGGTCTTGTTCACGCAAATATCGAAACCAGATTTTTAGTTTCCTAAACCCTCGACGTTACTCATTCTGATGCTTACTCATCACCAAATTGACTTTTATTTTTGATATAAGTAGATAATTTGTTTTATATCCACTCATTATTTCAGTTTACTTAGAAATGTTACACGCTCTGAATTTTCATGTACACAATATTGTTAAAGATAGAGATCAGAATTAGCAAAACGCTAAATGAAATTTTTTTACCAGAAAACTAAACTTATGGTGTTTAAAGTTACACTGTTGTATTTAACCATTTGTGTTACGGACAAGTCTTATTATGTAACGTACGTTACGTATTACGAATTCAAATAACTGGAAATTTAATTTTAATTCAGAAATTAATAAATGTTAATATGTATCAAATTTATGATATTTTTAATTATACTTATACACACAGTTTTCTTTACTTTAACACAAACATGTTTTAATATATAAACAAAAACACAATAAAATTTATAGTGAGGGTTATTAGCAACAGCTATTATAAATGATGGTTTATTTACAAGAGTTTTACAAACGTACAAACAATACTGAGTCTTATAACAGGTATAGAACTGAATATTTTATCGACGATCTACGTTGACGACGAAAAATTAATTTTGAGTGTATATTGTGACATCTCCCTTAAGCAAGCTAGCTTGATTGGCTTCATACCGCTGTCTTTTAACCGAAGGAAATATTCAATGTACTTGTAGAAATACTAACGTCCGAAGTTAATTCACTGAAATTAAAAAGTTTTTTCGAAATCTGTATACACTCTGGGTCAAAATTCAACAGTTTTCCGAATAATTGTCTTTAATCACAATTATAGCTTCAGAGACCTAAAGCACACTGACTGCAACTGTAATTTTCTATTACTGTCACTCGGCTAGCTGCTTTTACATAAATCATAAGGAATTTCCCGAAGGTTCAAGAATGTTCAAAAACACGCTAACGTTTTTATAAACCACATATTATTGTTTGCTACTTTCCAGAATCTTCCAAAAATTTAAACAAGAGACAGAACTTGCGCAATACGCCTCCAGCCATATACTTGACATGCTTTAAACAACAATACTAAGACAAACATAGGTACTAAAACAAATGTACAATGGTAAATCTGTTACACCTCCCGCCTTAGACAATTAAAAATTGGTGTTAGACAATTTTTAGTCAGATGTTACATAAATATACACATTGATAAGAATACATTAAATACAATACATTTTCAAAGAATTATACAATTTCACAAATCATGACAATATATAACAGAATTAATACAAATAACCTAGTGATAATAAAAATCCATAGCACTCGAAAGTGATTAAACACAAATGTTATTTTTCTGGCTTAACACAATCACTAGTTGTATGACTGAGGTGTTTTTTAAAAGCTGGGATAGGTTTGAAAGGAGACAGAAACTTTTTATAGGGTTTTCTATCTAATTGGTATATATGACAGGTTTTAAAAAAGCGAGAAACTTCTTGCCTGATTTTTGGCCAAAAGAAATGTCTACAATTTTGTCACACATATTATTAATACCTCCATGACCTCTTATGGGAAGTTCACAGCAACTTTGATTTGCTTTGCCAACAACTATTTAGTAAACTATAACCTAGTCCTCTGAAGGTGGCGTATCTGATGGTCTCCATATCCTCATAAGCGCACCATTTTGGAACAAATAATCGTTTGGAACTTTATCTAGTTCATCTTTTAGGACTGAATATTTAAATAGTGAAAACATATTTGGATCCTCTTCCTGCCTGATGATTAGTTTACATCAACCCGGCATGGCCAGGAGGTTAAGGCACTCGACTCGTAATCTGAGGATCCATAGTTCGAATCTCCGTTGCACTAAACATGCTCGACCTTTCAGCCATGAGGGCGTTATAATTTACGATTAATCCCACTTTTCGTTGGCAAAAGAGTAAGAAAGAGTTGCCGGTGGGTGGTGATGGCTAGTTGCCATCCCTCTAGTGTTACTCTGATAAATTAGGGATGGGTAGAGAAGATAGATCTCGTGTATTTTTATATGAAATTCAAAAACACACAGTTTACATCAAGGAAACAGAATCTCACCAGATGAACCATATTTCTTACGTTTATTATTTTCACTCACCGAAGAATTGTCAGTAGGAACAGTTAGTTATTTACAATATTCCCATCGGATCCAAAATATGTCTGAGATAAATCTATCATGTCTTCCTCTGAACACGTGTCTAACATATCTTTTTGACTTAATTTCTTAGCCTAAGTTTGAGTCACAGCACACGAGGGAAACACTTTTCGATTCTTTTAAACAACATAATCCTCAGATGAAACAGTGATCAGCTTCACAACATATCTGGTTCGTCAAAACGACTTTCCCCCAGTCAACTGTTTCCCTACAGTAATAATAAACCCTGAATTAGCAGGGTAGGTTTTACTGCAACAACAATTGGTCCTTAAATAGGTGTGATGCTAAGTAAATGTTACAAGAAGAATATTAATAAAACCACCCTCGATACCCTGAGGAATAACTAACTCACCAATGGCAGAATTTAAATATAACAACAATTATTGAGTCGTCACAGTGTAGAATACGTATAAGTATGGAATTAGCAGTCCCATTTGTCAAAAACACAGAACAAACAGACACAAAAGGCCTAAATACCTCTCTGAATACATCAACCTTTTTATCATGGGCTAAATCAACAACATTGTTCATATGTTGACACAAACATACTGTGTGCTGCCTTCTTTTTTTTCACCTTCTACCAATCGGTCTCAACATAAGTGGTTCTGTTAAAAATGGCCGACAGGTCTTGATGATTTTGACGAAGTTTCATTCTGATTCTCTGAAGATTTCGAACTGGAGGAGCTGGAATTTTTTGAGAAATCTTGAATTTTAGTGGTTCTTGTGCTCAAGCATCTTCCATAAATTTAGAGAATAGGCAGAACTTGTGCAGTACGCATCCCATAATATAGAGTACCTGATAATATAAGAATATTAGTATTTTTGTTATTTTCTTTTTAGTTCTGGGTATTAGTTCTGCCTAATATTTCAAGATAACGTTTCTGTTCAAACGTCAATTAGAAAATACATTTCAATAATATTTGTAGTTATACTCAGGACAATATGAAAATTTTCTGTATCGTCATGTCTCTTGAATTGATGATGTAGATTGTTTTAAGTTATTTAAAAGTTTTCTCTATAATGTCGAATGTAAATAATTGAAAATTCTCGGAGAAAACATGGATGCTCATTGAAGGACCACTAGCGATCCGTAATGTTCATTGTCGTTGGAAGTGATATGCGTTGGAAACTCATTGTAATTTTAATTCTGATATTCTTTAGTCTAATGTGTTCTAGTCAAACCTAAGTCAGGACAAAAATTTAAAGTTTCGTCGTGAATGTATGTGATTTATTCAGGATGGACGAAAAGCGTATGCATAAAACTTATAAGCCAAGAAGGTTCTATAAGACAGAAATGTAACACCAGTAACACTGGTGGCATGTCGATATTGCCAGAAAGAGTTTGTTTATGATACATTAAAGGTTAGATTTTCTTTAAAAAATTCCTTGTAGTCTAGAAAATTTTCTAAATTTGTCATAAGAAAAGCTTTGTGTGTATTTATGTTATTAAAATAACATGGTACCTTGTAGTACTGAATTATATATGTCGATCCATTTTTTGTATTCACAAATAAGTTCTTTATAGATGAAAGTTTGGAACCTACTTACGCAGGCCTACAACAACCCTATTAGCTGTCGCGTCACGTTTAACACCACAATTAATTTTCATTTACTTAATTTTGATGTTGTAAATTTATCACTTAAATTCTAAATTTTAAGAGATATCGACTGTAGAGGATAACTAATATAAATCTTATTGTTAAATTTCTAATTAAAGTATTTCATTAGGTAACGGTTAGTGATTGAATCACTTAAGAAGATAATGTTAAGTTTGTTCTGTGAAAGAAACGGAGTAGTGTCAAATTTGTAGTAGTAGGAGTCGATTGCAGACAGCGACATCGCAGACATTAAGAGTTAAACGAAAATTGCCTAAGTAAAATATTCTTCAAATGATAAGATATGGGAACATTTTACACTAAACTACGCTGCTGGAAAAAATTAAATTGAGAAAAATTTTTGTTATATGAAAAAGTTGCACTTTTAAAATTAAAAACCGTATAACATGAACATGTTTTCATACTTGTAAAAATATTGTTTCACTGATTGGTAACAAATATTTAATTGTTTTAATTGATAAAACATTTCAAAATTGAACTTTCTCTGCAGTGTAGGACTGTGGTCACTGTCTGACCAGTATTATTGTATTATCATATGTGCCGAAAATTATGGTTTTATTTTTTAAAGAAAAAGCTTAAATTAAAGTGTATTTTGTATTAACAGACAAACACGTATCCATTTTATTTTTGAGGTATTTCATTAATAAAGGATATACTAAAGTGTTCATAATAAATTGATATAAAAATCATGTTTTGTACAAAAAATAGCAGTTTTAGTTAGAAAGGCTTTCCATGTTTGGCAACTATTTCCTTATTTTTCGAATTACATATTAATCTCAACTAGAGAATTGTACAGCTGGCAACTGTTTTTACATATCAATAATTTCTGATTCTATATGGGAGTACTGTGTAGCTGACAGTGTGTTTTTTACGTCTCAATAAACTCCGATTCTAGGTAAAAGTAGTATTTGGTCGACAATGTGTTTTTACATCTCAACAATCTCTGATTTTGGATTGAAGTATTATATAGTATTATAAAGAACGAGTAAGAAAGCTGTTTGTTGACTAACTAATTAAATTTAGGAAGTGGAAAGATTGACTGTCGGAGGCCGAAAATATTGTTAACAACGATGGCACTGCCACCTAGTGACCTGGCATGGCCAAACAGTTAGATCGCTCATGTCGCAATCTCAGGGTTGCGGGTTCGAATCACCGTTTTATCAAATACGCTAGCCCTATGGCGGTGGGTGGTGTTGACTATCTATCTATCTTCCCTGTTGTCTTACACTGCTAAATTAAGGACGGCGGGCAGAGTTAGCCCTCGTGTAGCTTTGCGCGAAATTCAAAAACAACAATAACACCCCATCGTCAGTAGCACAACGACATGTCTGCAGACTTACAACGCCAGAAACCGGGTGTCTATATCCGTGATGGGCAGAGCACAAATAGTGCATTGTATAGTTATATGCTTTATTACAAATAATGCGATGGTACGCAATTAAAAAATAATGAATTCTAATCTTTATTAGTAGTTACTTAACTATACTAATGGTTTAAAAAAACCCATGAAGAAACTATTTCTTACAAAGTTTTACAGTAATGGTTTAGTTGATCTTTAGGTTAGTTTTAAGTACACAACTAACTGTGAGAGGAAGTTAATATTATTCATGCTTTGTTTCAGAGAAAGTATCTCACGGACAAATAAATTTCTTTGTTGCTCAACGTGTTAAGGCACTTTATAACCGAACAGCTTTTCGTAATGTTGTGAAACTGCAATGAGTTTTGAAAAAAATATTAAAAATAATTACACCATTGTTAACGGTACAAACGGTAGATACTGAGATATGTTTGTGTCATTGTGTCATTTATATTTACAGAACCACACAACCAAATGTCCCAGGTATCCAGTGCCACGTCCTAACCACTGTGAATCATCGAAGGTCCCCAGAGATATGGAAGTCCATCTGAATGGACAATGTCCATCTGTAGCACTTTATTGTATTTTCAGAGATATGGGTTGCAAGTTTCAGGTGAGGTTTTTTGGAACATTCTTTTGTAAGTCCTAAATGAACTAACTGAAATATTGAACATATATTGAAACAAATAAATTATTTCTAACTCAAGAAGAAACAACTGCCCAACATTTAGATAATTTAGACATTTTTGAAGATCACTAAACGAAGTCAAAATTTATACACCTGGAGTTACAGGCCTCTGTTTTTTAATTGTTTTTTAATTACCTTTTTAGAAATATGGTAATTGAGCCTTTATATGTATTTGACCTTGATTATACACAATTTTTGATGTACTGTTAGTTTGTTCGCTTTTGTAGTTTATTTAAATTGTCTTTCTAAATTTAAAAATAATAAGCATCGTTTACCACATTTGCAAAGTAGTTTCAGTTATATTTAACAAGGTTAAAGTAGATTCTAATTAAATTGCAGCACTATGAAATAGTTATAATGTGACAGTCAATCCTACTATTCGTTGGTAAGAGTTGCTGGTGGGTGGTTATGAATAGCTGCCTTCCCTCCAATCTTCCCTCGAGTAGTTTTGCGCAAAATTGATAAAAATACAAAACAAATACTATAAAATATTAACTTTTTGGTAATTTGTTATAAACTCATTATAAAAAACTAGAAACTTTTAGTGTTGTATTTTTAGTTCCTATGTGTGTGTTGATTTTTATTACTTACAGTTACAATATTTTTGTAACATCTGATCTTTTTTAAATCCGCTGTATTGAAGTTATATTACAGATTATCAACATAAAATTTTGGCGTTTGATATACTGTCACAAATAATTAAATGAGTAAGATGTTATTATTATTATTGTTTTGCATACTTCTAGATTGTTCTAGAACCCTCAAGAAACGTACCGGGAGGTACAGGTGGTTTCTGTGCTACTCCTAATCTGAGGGTCGCGAGTTTAATTTTTATCACACCAATAATGCTTGGCCTTTCAGTCGTGAGTGTGTTATAATGGCTCGATCAATCCCACTATTTGTTGGTAGATAGAGTAGTACCAAAGTTGGCGGTTAGTGGTAATGACTAACTGCATTTTTTCTTTTCTTACACTGCTACGTTAGGGACGGGTGACGCAGATAGCTCTCGTGTAGCTTTGAGCTAAATTCAAAAATAAATAAACCCACGAAAAACACACCTCTAGTATATAAACTATTAAAAGGCCTCACGACGTGTGATTTGTGAATAGTATGTTTTTGTGCGTGGACTTTGACATTATTTTTTCTTTTCAATATTATTTATTCGTCGCTACCACATGTTCAGGTTGTACAAATGACCAAACATATTTTGTTCTATTTTGTAGTAAATTTGATCTAAGTAAGTGTTTTATTTTCCTTTCCGATTTGTAAAAAATCATTGTGTGATATAAAAAATAAGATTATATTCGAAATCTGCGAAGCTGATTTATGGAAAATTCGATATCAAAATCAAAATAACTTTTATGAAGTTTAAATGTGCAGAATACATGTTCTAAATAACGTCAGAAATAACCTCACTTTAATTAATAAACTAATATAAAAGATGGATGGTTACGAACGATAACGAATATGTGGTTATGACTGACAACGTAAGTATACGTTAATTATGTTACGTAACGTTTTGTCACGCAGTATTGCAACAAGAGCGTCCAGAAGGTTATCAAAACCAACAATGATTTTGTGAAGCAGGATGTTTTGTTATTAAACTATGTTTTCAGAGATATGTTCCTATTCAAGTGGATCTAAAGTATGTTGGTGTTTTTTTTTGTAAGTAACTCATCAAGTGTGTTTTTTTCTTATAGCAAAGCCACATCAGGCTATTTGCTGTGCCCTGAATTTAGCGTTTTAAAACCATAGCCTTACCTCTGCCTCAGCGGGTGACTAACTGGTCTATGTTGAATTAGTATTAAAGAAAGAATGAAAATGGCGTGATTTTTTTCTCTCACGTTAGGGTTCACGTTTTGCTCTGGAGCTACACATGGAGTCAAGTACCAACGTTCACCTCGACCTGATGAGTGGTTTAGTCTTGAAGCAACAACACCATATCACTTCATTTCGAAATGTGTTTCAGAACCTTACACTTAATACATTTGGAATTCTGCTATGGAGGGTTAGTGATTACACCCAGAAGATGTCAGAAGCCAAATCCAGAAAGAGCTACGAGTTAAGTAGTTCTCCGTTTTAGACAACGGCAACAAAGCAGGAGAAGGTAGTCACTTGTCTGTGTATATAAAGATTTTGCCAAGAGAGTATGATTCAATCCTTTCTTAGCCCTTTTCACACACTGTTTCTTTTACACTTCATGATCAGTTGCCGCCTCTCCAGAAAACGCTTGTCACATTTTTGAAAGTTTCATGCCAGATCCTTCCTTTCAGAGGCCAAGTAAAGAACCAGACAGTTTAGGCTATGGTTTTCCGAAATTTGTTTCCTACGAAACTCTGAAGAAGCTCAACTATGTAAAAGACAACACATATTTTATCAAGGTGAAAGGAAACTGTAGTAAAATCGCAGAAGTATGAAGATATTACATATTCGTATTTGAAAGTCATGTTAAGCCTAATTTAATACATTTTTGATTATTACCACTGGTAAACTCTCTGTTAGTTTAAAATAGTATAACGTGTAGATTCGTTTGTTGTTGTTTTTTTGTGATGCTCACAGAAGCAAAATGAACATTTTTTTCCCTCGAAACAGAAAACAAGAGCTAACACATAAAAGTAAGTTCAGTTTGTATTTTCGTGTGATGTCAACCGAATTAAAATATCTAATCATGTTACAGAAAGTAGGTTTTTTCGTCACACTAATATATTTTATTAAAGGAAAATATTTTCATTTTGTACCGTAAACCTTATGGAACTTCTTTGGTACCACAAAGTCTTCTTAGTATAGTGAGTGACTACTACGTCAGAGTTATCGGTATTATAAATTACTATATGATAGTAGTTGGTTTCTAAGTAAATATTTGTTTCTGCTAGTCAAAAAGAAAAAAGTTGGTAATAAAACTATATAAAATGTCATGACATAGATATGTTCTGTTGTTAAATATTTTACTCATAAATGTTCGACAATTCTGTGTTTATCTAAACAAAAAATGCATAACTGGTATGATGTGAACAGTTTAGTGATGAAGTAATTTTTTTTCACCGTTGAAAATAAATAAAGTTACATATATATTATCACTGTTGGTTTTGTGCATTTATATTTTGAAAAGCTAAACAGTTATTGTATTTTTATGCTTGTGATAATTGGGTGAAGTTTTTATGAACTATCACATATAATTACAAGGAACTTTACCATGTATAAAACGTCATATCTTTAGGATCCTCTCTCCTTTAGTTTTGCACCCTTTGATATGATAACATTTCACTAGCTCATTTCTCTCCACACATGCCATATTCATGTTAGACTTAATTTATACGTATTCCTTGAAAGTATGAGGAAGAAGACTCATTGACACTTCTGGTGACAACATATATCTTTGGTGATATGGTTTAAATATCGCTCAAACCAAACAATGAAAGACTAGAAGGAAGCCGCCAAGTCATAACGAAAGTTGGTGAGACGCGGATTTGAACCTCCGACCCATAGCGTGGGAGTCGAGTGTGAAAACCATATATACGTTTTAGACTGCTCATAATATTGTTTTATGTAGAGTTATTGTTAAATCTAATTTTACTCTAATTTGCGGCTAACCAGTGATGTAATTAAAGACAGGATAAATTTATGTACGTGAGATTACCAGTATAGTGTAAGATTCTTTCATTGTATTTATAAGGTAATTTTTTTCGATCATACAATAGTGAGATCCTTGTTTATATTTATGGTACTGGAAAGCGTTTTTATTACGTGATGTGCAATCCCAACTTCACAAAATGTTTATCTTGTGTTCCTGTAGATTTGCAATGGGGTTCATGATTTCTCGTTTCGCTTCCGTATCCAGTAACAAAGAACTTTACTTTTCTCCACTCTCAGAGTACAAATATGACGTCATGAATATGTCCTACTTGGGCTCCACGGGTAATCTGCTAGTATATATAAAAACTGAATGCATTTCTATGCTTTAACAACGCCCAAGGTACAAATCAAAATTCATGACATTGTGATCCTCTTCTACAAATCTGTTAAGTTTCTAGGTTTTCATTTTAATTCTAAACTAACCTGGTCAACCCATATTAACATATTTGCATCACGTATTAGTCATCGCATTTCCTTCCTTCGATGAATCAGCAGTTTGAACAAAAGTTGTACCCCTCACACCATTATGTTCATATTCAAATTATACATTAGCTCCCTGGTCGGTTGTGGCAGCATGCAATTCCGTTACATGCCCGACTCTTTAAATGATAAAATACACACATTACAATACACGGCAATCAGGACTGCCTTCCGTTTGCCATGCTACACTCCTCACTGTTACCGAGATAAAATACATGACATACCACCTGTATAAACAAGTTTACTTCAACTAGTCACTAAGTGTTATAAAAAAGCAGGAAATCGTAACCCGCTTACAACTCAGTTAACCGATTTATCAGCCTCACTCTCCTCTTGGCAAATACACATTTCACCCTTTAATAGACTCAAACCAATTTACTAATGTCTTCTAACTTAATTTAGTAATGTTTATTATGTGTAACTATCTTTTTAGTTTGCAGCTCAAGCACTAACCAGATATATTATTTGGCAACTGGTTAGTGAAAGTGGGTTTTTTCTGAGGGTACTCCCGTTTTCTTCCCACAGCTAAATTGTCGGGTATTAGGATTTGTTATTGTTTTTTTTTAGTCAATATTTGATCTCTCGTAGATCACCGACGGACCTTTGTCACTCGCCGACAGCATAATCTCGTAAACTTATAATTCTTTCGGTTTAGCTCTTTATCACTAGCCCTGCATCAAATCTGACTTCGCGAGTTGGGCGAAGAGAAGGACTCTTCCAAGCGCCCTCGATTGCCTTGCATCTTCTCCTGAGGTGCAGAGTGTTAAATCGCAATACCTGCCACGATTTTTAGTTGTTTCTTTGTTTTAACAACATTTCAGAAAACTTGTGATCATGTAGATTCATAGAATTAAGTGTGTAGTGGTTCGGAATGAAACTGTGATTATGATTTTGATACAATATTACGTCTCCATATATCTAGAGAATATGAGGTTTTTATAATTTATACTGAAGGTGTGTATTGATGATCAATGTTAGATGTAAAGCGAATATCTTGTGTTTTAAATGTGTGATAAAACATTTAGTAAAGCGACAAAGGATTAAAATTAGGTCGTTATTTTATGTGCGGGCGAATGGACTTTGACTTTAAATAAATTAGACAGCACTATAGCTGTAATATTCGCTGCTAAAAAGATTTTTTGCTAAATACCAAAATCTATTCAGGTCGCCTGGAATAATTGAAGTCATGAAACTATTTAAGTCATCATTGTTAATCAAGAACAGCTTTTATTGTGTGAACTATATTAAATGAATTGTAATTATTATCTAAGGTAAGAATTAATAAAAGAATATTTATTTATTCATGTTATTACTAACATTGATTATTTATTTTTCATTATTTTTATTTTATCAGGATTAACTTTATTATTATAAAGACGAACTAGCGAACAAACAAGCGTTCAATCTCGTTCCCAGTAGCACAGCGATATGTCTGTGAGCTTTCAGTGCTAAAACAAAAACATATTATCCATATATTTTAACTACACCATGAACTTTCACATTCAGTGCGCGCACACACACAGTCAAGCTCAACTTAATAATATCACTTTCTTCTAACAGAATAAATTTAATATAACTAGCAACACAAAGCAACCATCTCTTGAACTGAAACATTGGTGAACAGAAAAACAATGTTACGAGTAGCTATTTTATCTGTATATTCCAAGGTTGCTGTTTTTTCGAATTTAATTACAAAAACGAATAATCCTTTTTACTTTTGTTCTTGTTCTGTTAATAAACTATATAAGATTTTGAGAAGACTACGGTTTAAAATAAAATTACAAATTGAAAATCATCCTCTTGAATATGTCCAGCTCAAAAAGATCACACACAATCAGTTATTTATTGGTAACTAGTTAAATGTCAGAATTGGGCCTTTTTAACCTCTGCATTGCTAAACTAGATCATATTTGAACAAACACACAAATATCCATTTTTTTTTGGAAATTACTCCGGTGAAGGTTTTCTCTGAATGCGTTTCTCAAACGTTTTCAAGGTAGTTCGATTTTAAGTACTGGTCCGGCATGGCCAGGTGGTTAAGGCATTCGACTCGTAATCTGAGGGTTGCAAGTTGGAATTTTGGTTGCACCAAGCATGCTCGCCCTTTCAGCCGTAGGAGCGTTATAATGTGACGGTCAATCCCACTTTTCCTTGATGAAAGAGTAGTCCAAGAGTCACCGGTGGGTGATGATAACTCGTTGCTTTCCCTCTAATCTCACACTGATAATTTAAGGACGGCTAGCACAGAGAGCCCTCGTGTAGTTTCGCGCAAAATTGAAAACAAAACAAAAAAATCGATTTCTTGTGAAAAAAGGAATATTTATCGTAACTATTAAAACATATTTCTTATCATCTACATCTATATTTGAGTAAGTTTGTTTATTGGCTTTAAATTAATCAATAACAGGATTGAAGAATAATTGCACTGACTGGAACAGCAGCTTTCAACTTATTGTGGTTTTGACAATGTAGCTTAATTGTAATTTAGTTTTTTTTATGCTGATATAATTTCAAGTTTGTTTGTTCTTTTAAATAACATATGCTTCTTTTTTGTCATATTTTGCGCAAAGTTTCGTGAGAGTTTGTGCGCGTACCCCTATTTAATTTTTATATTATATTCTAAAGGAAAGGAAGACAGAAAACCAACACCACCTAATGGCAACTCTTCGACGACTGTTAATTCATTTAGCCTACACTTGATGAACTTAGCCCAGGATCTATTTCACTTCTAATGTCTAATCTATTTTCCTTCAAATGAAAGTAGTCACACTCAGAAGGCTTGAAATATCATGAGGTCTACCAGCTTTTTCAATGTTTTTGTTTTTATCAGAAACCCAACGCTCACCTTTGCACCATCATCCAACACTGAAAGAGCTGGGCTGACTAGTAAAATATTTGGTGCAACTATTTGCTGTGATCTTTTCCAGCCAGTAATCAGGTCGAACTTGAGCTCCATCAGTTTTAGGAGCACTTTTCATAACTTCTGCCACTTGTTGCTGGTTATCCTGGACCTTCCAGTTCAATAGTTAGTATTGTTACCCTTGAATCCTAGAATAATAAGAATATTGTGAGTTCACAGATACCTACTAAGCCTTAGAATGAAGCTTATAGTTCTGCCATCTTCACTGAGCTGCAAAGTTGCAGCAGTTCATTTATCAGTGCCACATAGAGCTAAAAGGGAATCTGAAAATTTTCTTTTTTCTTCCAGAATGGCATTCAAGGAGAGACACGGCTGTGGCTCTCATATATATTGCATGAGCAGACCTTGCAGTAGCAAGTGGCTCTGTGGTGGAATATAACCAATTGGCAGACTTTGCTGAGGAATATATGTTGTGGATGGACCTCGCTGCTGCATATACCCGAACTTTACCATACTGTGTATCCGTGTGGTTGCCTTGCTTTATTCTACGTTGATGGATAGTTGAAAACCCTCTGATTTGGCTTAGTTTACTGTCATGAAGTCACCCAGATGTCACCTGTTCACTAAAGAAAGGTACTGCTATAGGCTTCTTCCTTTAAAATATTTATTAATATTTTTTTCATTGACCCGTTATGCAGAAAAACGTTAAATCTGCCTTTGTAGTTCTAGGATTGCTTGACACAAGACAATATTCTGGTGAAGGTGTTCCCGCAACAACAACAACAAGAAAAGAAAAACGATGTTATCTTTGCCCAAAAATCGCGGACAGGAAAGTCCGTCAAACCTGTCTAGTATGTGGAAACTATGTATGCGCTGATCACTTCACACCGTACACTGGGTGTTTGTAAAAATGATTAGTAAAATATACACTGCTGGCCAAAATCTTACGGCCAGTGAACATAAAGACAAAATATGCATTTTGCGTTGTTAGACTCAACCATTTATTTGAGTATAGCTTCGAAAGATTAAAATAAGTAAAGGGAAAATAAAAATAAATTTCTTTTTTTTAGCATTTAATAGGGAAAATGTGAACACTATGAAATTAGCACAAATACTAGTTGGTCTAAAGTTTAAGACCACACTGAAACGAGGCATTAATCGGTAAACACGTAACGAAATTTAGTCATTTGTATTCAACCATTAGTGTTGTCAACATATTTCATTTACACCTCCGGTGTTACTTTGGTTAAAAACATGGCAAAGGCTAAAAGGTTGACAGAGTTTAAACTGGCAGAATTGCCGAGCTGCAAAAGCAAGGTCTCTCTCAACTCGCCATCGCTGGTGAGATTGAGCGTAGTAAAACTGCTGTTTCAAATTTCTTAAAAGCCCTTGAGGGATACGGAACGAAAATTTCAGCCCAAGAAAATTTCGCTGGCGTTGAGCAAGAGGATTCGACTTGATGTCCAGCAAGACACCAGCCGATCGCCAAACCAGATTAAGGCCCTTACGGGCGCAGAATGCAGCTCAAGAACAATCAAACGGCATCTTCGAGAGAAAGGCTTTAAAAACCGTAAACGTTTTCAAAGGCAACGCCTCCTTCCACACCACGAAACAGCTCAGTTAAACTTTGCTGAGAAGCATCAAACATAGGACGTAGAAAAGTAGAAGCAGCTTTTGTTCTCTGATGAGAAAAAAATTTAACCTGGATGGTCCAGATGGCTTCCAACGTTACTAGCACGATAAGGATTTCCAACCGGAGACATTTTCTACACGACACAGTGGAGGAGGTTTGATCATGATCTGGGGTGCTTTCTCCTTCCATGGAACAATGTAGATTTAGCTTATACAGGCGCGTCAAACAGCGGCTGGCTACATTGGCATGTCGAGAGAGTATCCTTATTGACTGAAGGCCAACCCTTGTTTAGAAATGACTGGATCTTTCAACAAGACAACGCTGGAATTCACAGTGCCCGCAGGACAAAGGAATTTTTCAAGGCGAATAATGTGATTCTTTTGGACCATCCAGCGTGTTCGCCCGATCTGAACCCCATTGAAAATGTTTGAGAATAGATGGCATGAGAAGTCTATAGAAATAGACGTCAATTCCATATAGTGCATGATCTTCGTGAATAACATTCCAGCCAGCCTTCTGCAAACGCTTATATTAACCATGCCAAAGCGAATGTTTGCAGTTATTCGCAATCACGGCCGTGCTTGTCACTACTGAGAAGATCTTGTTGGGCATTTCCTACCCTCTTTATGACTGTTTTTTGGTATGGTCTTAAACTTTTGACCAGCTAGTATTTTGGCTAATTTCATAGTGTTTACATTTTCCCTATTAAATGCTAACAATGTTTTTTATTTTTATTTTCCCTATTAAATGCTAACAATGTTTTTTTATTTTTATTTTCCCTATTAAATGCTAACAATGTTTTTTATTTTTATTTTCCCTTTTCTTATTTTCGTCTTTCGAAGCTCTTCTCAAATAAGTGGTTGAGTCTAACAACGCAAAATGCATATTTTGTCTACACGTTTATTGGCCAGCAGTGTATGAGAAACACTTTATGTTTTGCTTGCATGATACCCAAAATTAGGCATTAGTTTATCTCTCAAACAAAGTTTGATGTAGTGCGACCGTCGTGGTCCCGTTCGGACCTATAGCACATTTTCGTTCAATTTGGTGTTTTTTGTTACGAATTCGAGAAATCTGTGTTTTCATTCAATATTTTATTAATTTTAATTGTGAGATGTCAATTAGAGAAGAAGATTTTTGTTTAAATATGAGAGAATTGATATAAATAAAATTCATATTTTGTATTAATAAATTACATATTGTATACTTATGGTACTCAGTCTTTCTTACAGTTTATCTGTACAGTGTTATGAGAAGCCAATATGCCTAATTTTTAACATTTAACTCATAGCTTCAAAGTTATGCGGGGTCAGAAAAGACCCCAGGTATACTGAAAGGTGTATATTTTAACGTGTTCTGTTGAAGACTAAGAAAATCTGTCTCATGACGTGACGTAACTACGCCAGTTGTGATATTTTATATTGATTATATGGGTTTATAATAATTATAAGTCTTAGGGTTTCTAATGTTAAAAGTCGGTGTCTCTGCCTGTGGTGTGCAGAAAACATATAAATTCACTGTGTAATTTAGCGTATAACCACACACACACAAAGAAGCCCAAAACTGCTGAACATCATGTTTCCCGCATTCATTGTTCAACGGGAAATCTAACTTGACAGATATATCTACTTAATTTGCTTGAAGGTAGACACAAAGCTGAAGAATACACTATCAGTGCTCTGCCTACGAGCGGTATCGAAACCTGGTTTCTAGCGAATCAAGTTCGCAGATATATCGCTGTGCCACTTGGGAGGGGGGCTATTACATCTACAGACATTATATTTTGTGTCTTTGTTTACTTGTGTAAGGAAAGAGGCGAACAAATGTCGTTTGTACTTATATTTACCAAACGGCCACGTATGGAAGACAAATGCGAAGCTTTACGTTCAGAAAGCACGACGTAGGAAGATTGTTACTTATATAAGTAGCTATAATTTCTTCTGCGCCACGTGTTCAATAACGTAAGATGTAAATATCATATAGGAGCAATGCCAAGTGACACACAAACAATTTAGTTACAACGCTCAGTAGTTATCGTTTAATTATGGAATACGTTATTTCATGTATTTTCGACGTAGGTAAAGAAGGCGTTACATTTCCTCTTCCTTCCTGTCTAAATCATTTAAATTCTGATCCAGTAAGTGGGCAACTGCAGTGTTGTTTTTCTTCGCATGTGGTTGTTTTATTTTGATAATACCATAGTCGAAGTGCCTTATTTCTCTAGGCTACTTTTGCTAAGGCTTGTTTGTTATCTTGAAGAAAGTCAGTTCTGTTTTAACTGGATGTGAGTAGACGTTATTTTAATTATTTTCCACGAAGCATTGCTACAAAGAATAAAATACGGAGTAAGTCTGTATTTTATGTTTCAATTTATAAATTAGGTTATAGTTTTACCTCTGAAAAGTACAAAACTTGTAAAAAGAAAAGAAAACAGAAATGTGATTAACAGTAGTGTTCTAACACCAAAGTAACAGTTCCAAATGTGACGCGTCTAAATTAGTTAACGAAACTACAATGATAGTGTGAAAACTATTAGCGTAAAAAAGGTAGAGCTTTATAAAACATCGAAACTGAACTAACAGTAGGAGATTGCACTCCTTGAGAGTAGCGAAAAAAAAAGGTGACAATGAATTGACAGTAGGAGAGTTGGTAAACAGTACTTGTTGAAAAAAGTGAGAGAAAAAACACTTTAAGTGATGAGAAATAAATGTGAAAATTCAATAAATACTCCAACAGCACAGGAACGTTTGATTAGTTGTATCATGGTTTCCTGGTTTGTGATTCACTTTAGTATGTAGTACACAGCTAGGAATAATCAAAGTGAAGTTAATAAGGTACATTATTAAGCAGTGATTTCAATTAAGCTGAACTGCTAATTTGACTTAAGGATTGAGATAGATTTTACCATAATATTCAGTTTACGTGGTTCAGAATTTATCTAATTTTGAGAAGTTATTGTTTTCCTGTTTTTAAATCTGGCCCGGCATGGCCAAGTGGTTAAGACACTCGACTCGTAATCTGAGGGTCGCAGGTTCGAATTCCCGTTTCACCAAACACGCTCGCCATTTCACCCGTGGGGGCGTTATAATATGACGATCAATCCCATAATTCGTTGCTGAAAGAATAGCTCAAGAGTTGGCGGTGGGTGATTATGACTAGCTGTAGCTGCCTTCCTTCTAGTCTTACGCTGGAAAAGTAGGTACCAGCGCAGATAGCTCTCGAGTAGCTTTGTCCGAAATTTAAAACAAACAAAACAAACTTTTAAGTCTGTACTAATTTGGTGACAAAGAAAGGCTGATTATGAATTTATAAGCATGATTAAAAACAAACTAAGTTGACTACCGATACTGTAAGGTAACTTATATGATACTAAAGAAGAATTGAAGGATAAAAATATATTGTATCATAAAGAAATAAACATAACTATTATTGGACGTAATAAAGATAATAGAGGAAGAAAAGTGACCGGAGTTAAGACAAGTGTTTCATATCACTCCTCTTATGGGCGTTTTGCTAGGATGTCATGAAAGAAAGAGGTGACAGAATTTACAGTTTAATGTGGAAGATAATTTTATGAAAACAAAAGTTTGACAAGTAAATTATAATACGTTGTCGTTATATATGATTATACATTATGCTTAATATTGAAAAAAAAACAACCTGTTAAAATTCTTCACAGATATAGTTTCTACATAAATTTAATTTGTCATGAAATACTAAGCTGGAAATATATAGATCAGTAATTTATAAACTGAAATGTGTTTGTGAATAATCTATTGGTGTTTGTTTTAAATTTCGTCAAAGCAACACGAGTTCTATTTGCGCTAGCCGTCCATAATTTAGCAGTGTAACTAGAGGGAAGGCAGCTAGTCAACACCACCCACCGCCAACTCTTCGATTTCTCTTAACCAACAAATAGTGCGATTGATCGTCACATTATCATGTCCCCTATGGCTGAAAGGGCGAGCATGTTTGATGTGACGGAGATTCGAGTCATGCACCACTATGTAAAATGAACACTTATCAAACATAGTTAAGTTAAAGTATCGCGAACATTAAATTTGTGTGGAGGATGTATGATTATGTAGAGTTTTAACAATATATTTTCAATATTAAGTATAATATATTATCATAAATAGTGACAATGTCTTAAACTGACTTGTTGAACATAGCATATTTAGTTTGTGATGCCAAATTAGCGAAACAGTAAGATTGTCGTTAAAATAATGGTTTTACTTGGACATTTATGACGTTATATCGTTCACAGTGTAATACCTTCAAGTGATACAATCCTGACTGTGTGAAGAACCGAGTGTGTTAAGTACATCACACTTAGCGAGCTCACTTTTATTCTAAACGTTTTAATCAGTCACTTTATTCATCAATATTTTAATTTAAATATTATCCAGAAGTTATGGTCACTGAATAATCTCATTAATTCGAGAACTAAAGCAATTATCCGTTCCATTCGAAAGTAGAGTGAAAATTGTTCTATTTATAAGACTTTTTATTGCTTTTCGTAATAGGTGGTTTACTTGTGATTTCACTTAACTATGATGTTAACTTATGTTTAAGTCACTTATTTTTTCTTAGTTGTGGTTCAGCACTGAACTTGTAGGTTTATATCACTAAGAACAGAGGTTTGACACTCACAGTGGGCACAGCGTAGGTAGTCCAACATGTAGCTTTGTTCTTAATTCCAAACAAAGAAACTTTTATTTTTAATTTGTGTAAATATAACTCATAAGTATGTAATGTTGATCTCATACCTATGGCAGAGATAAAGAAAGTAAATAAAATGTTCCTTCAACGTTCTTGAGATATCGATACTTATGGGGTTGACTGTGACATTAAAACTCCCGTATCGCTGAAAGAGGAACCACGTTAGGTGTGACGGATAACTGAAGTCAGGAATTGTAGATTTGGAGTAGAACGTCCTAACTACCAGGCCAGAAAATTTATAAATTCCTTTGCATATTAAGAACTTGATGAATATTTTATTGTGTTTTATTTGTCTAAAGAGCCACATGATTCCAAAGGTGTACAATTATGCAACATTAAAATCCGAGTAAATATGCCTTTAGTGCTGCCACCTACGGATATAGTATCCAATCACAGCAGAGAACGAAAAATATCTCAAAAAGAAGCAAAACAACCCACACACTTCATCTAATTTTTGTTACACTTCGTTCTTCACTACACTTTATGATGATTATTAAGTGCCTGCAATACAGAAAGATTAAGAAATGTTACGTAGAAAATAATATGGACACAATTGTAACGAAAATAAAAACAAGCGAGTTCAAGATAATAAAGTTGTATGTATATAGGATCTTACTTTAGTATTGGTCAGTAGAATCTTTGTGTTCAGTGTTAAGCTCTGTGGCTTTTGGAACTGGAGAAAAGCATATCTACGTAAGACAAAGACAGGAGTCAGTAGAGAGATTAATATGATAGTTAAGTTAGACTAAACTCACAATGATTTATCCACAATCCTTATATTATCTGCTTCATTAGTCATTCCTTCCACACATATTCAAGGGTAACGAGCTACATATAACTCATACTGAATGAAACATGTAATGGATTTAATATTATTTTGATATCTATGTTTGTTTCAGTTTAATATATATTTAGATATGTATGCAACTTGTATCGTTAAATGTGTATTGCGCAAATTTCACCTGTTCTCTCAATTTGTGAATGATTCTCGACTCTAAGAATCAACAATAAATATTTTACGAAAGCACTAGCGTATCTTCGAATACTTTAGCCAGCAGAACTTTCCACAACTTCACCTTAAAATCTTATAAATCGACAAGCCAAGAGACAGTTTAATAATGATGGGTCGCTGCAGTCAGTATACTATAAGTCCTGGAAGCTATATTTGAGTAGGGTTATTTATAGATTTCGAGCATAACTGCTTCAGTGAATTAACGTTGTACGCAAGTATTTCTATGAGAACGTTAGATATTGTCGTCGGGAAAAAACTCACGTGTCTGGAATAGAGCTAGCTAGCACTCCCGTGAAGTGAAGTGTATCTTTTCACCAACATAAAATTAATTTGAGCCTCGTGAACTGTCGACAAATTATTCAGTTCCAGACCAGATAGGAAACTCAGTATTATCTGTAACTTTGTAAAACGTTTGTGTAAAACTATTATATGACCGTTATTATAAATTGTATTGTTGTTTGTATACTAAAATATATTTGTGTTAAGAAACAAAAGCTGTTGGTATCTATCTTGTTGGCAAATGTCATAAATCTAATACATATTGTTGTTCAATTAACTTTTAAATCCAAATTCCAGTTACCCTTTCTTTTAAATTGTAATATCTCAACATGCGTGGCATTATAATTTGGATACCAATTCAAGAGATGTTATAACACGTAACAAACAGTATTTTTTGCGTATTCCTGATGCCACAAAATCAGGATCAACCAGTATAAGCCTTATTAAACAGTGATTGTGGTATGTAACCTTCGCTTATGCTAAAAGGCCACTACAATTTTAGAACATTTATATATCTACTTCACCAACATGAAAAATGTTTCAATATATCAAAATAACCACAAATTATTTATAGTTCTATGATATGAAATAACAGTTATTTCCACTGCGACAATGATATTCTTATCGTATTTTCAAATAAAAGAGAGAAAATGTGAGACAATTTAATGAATACTTGAACCGGTGAAAAATTGTACAGTTTACCATACAATACGAAACAGGCAATGGATTACATGGTTAAGTTAGTTAACTACTCAAGATAAAGTCTTTTCACATTCAGCTCTGTCACTTAAAACAATACCAGCAACGTTGAACTTTTTTTGTCTCATTATCCCTCTTCTTTCTGAAATAGTGTACTATAATAAAGTCACCAACCATATACTAAACAATAGAAAACAATTTGAACCATTTTTTCCAAGAAACATAACTAAGACAAACACAAGACCTGTCACAAATTATGAAAACACGTTACTAACAAAAGAAATATCCCTACAAGAACTACTTGAAGCAATAATCAGTAATAAACTCTCCACATTCTTGGAGATATCAAAATTACCAAAAGAACAAAATGGATTCAGAAAATTTAGACAAATGACAGATCACTGAATTAGATTAACCAAAACTATAATAAATAGCTTAAATAAAAATAATGCACTGTTGCTTCGTTCCTTGATATCGAGAAAGCATTCGACACTATATGGCAGATAGCCTTCGAGTAGCTTTGCGCGATATGCAAAACAAACCAAACATTTGCAAATAAAAGGGAGTCTGCAAAAGGTTTAAGGAAGAAATAAATTAATATGCTGTCATTTTCTTGATCTGTTCTTCTAATTAGATTTGCAGGTAACTTAAAAGATCTTGTCTACGAAAGAATGAAGTTACAACAATATTATATAGAGATGATCATACTTTAAAGATATATACAGTTTTATTGTCCGTGCTTCCTTTCTAAATGTTTCATAGAATCAACATATATGAGGTTTAAAGTATTTAACACTTGTACAGCCAAGCCAACCAGACAAAGTCTAATGATTTGTTCTGTAAATACTTTTTTATGATTTCATAAAATTAGGTTACATGTCATTTGTTAATTTCTTACACATTTTCTATTTGGTATTTCGTTTTACATTATTTTGCAAATTACAATCTGGTGTGTATATTCAACAATATTTTCATTTATTTTTCAGACCTTCATCACCTGTAAGTGCTAACACTTATAATGAACTGTATGGGAGTTGGTTTCCTTCTGATAGCAGCTACAGGAGAAGGTTTCTACAGCCTCGTCGTTCAACTCATTGACGAAATAAATATAGAGAACATTATTGGTTTTAATAATCTTTACCAACTTTTTATTTTTTTGCCAATTGTACTACACAGTAATTCACGGATGTTGTACGACAGAAAAACAATGTTAATTTTACTCCTTCGTGGTATTTTTGGCTCCTTAGCTTTGTCTCTGCTGACTTACTCGTACACTTTGCTGCCGATAGAGATGCAGTTTCGTTGTATTTCTGTAGCCCTTTGTATACAATGCTCTTCAGTATTTGTCTCTTGAAGCATCGTTGTAAGCCAGCGGACGTCCTCGCTGTTTTGTTGTGTTTGTTTGGAATCGTATTACTTTACAAACCAGCCTTTTTGTTTACAGACGAAACAAACAATGCAGACGAGTTTTAAAATCTAGACTTTTTGGCGCCATGATTGCAACATGTGGTGCTTTATCTGATGCCTTCATGTTTGTGTGTAGCAATTCTCTATTTAAAGTACATTGCACTGTGATCTCTTTTTACACAGCTCTGTGCACAACAGTTCCCTGGACTTTGTTACTTGTGATGAGAGGTGTACCTACACATTTTTGGAAATGTTCGAATAACAATTTATACTTGGTTTTATTGGCAGTTTTTGGTGTAGTAATTCTGCTAACTTTAAATCGAGGGTTACAACTAATCAGTCCAAAACCAGCGAGTATAATTTTTTCATTAGCAATTCCGCTAAGTTTCCTTATTCAAGTTTTCATAAAAGGTAACCCAATAACCCTAATGTCTGTATTTGGTGCTATGGCGATCTTTACATCAGTATCAATTTCCATTTCTTTTGAATGTACCTGTTTTTCTAAAACATTGGAATCTTCTTATATTTAAACCAAATTAAAAAGGGACTTACCTTTAATTTTAAAACTTTAAAACATTTATTTAATTTATTAGTTTTCAAATTCCACTTGTTTGAAAATGTTAAAAAGGTGCTTTATGTTATAAATCGAAGATGTAGTTAATAGTGTTGAAGTGTAACTTTTTGACTACTGCATGAAGAAAAAATTAATTCTTTTCTGTTTATATTCCACTGAAATCTCTAACGAAAAAGTTAAAGTAATTTAGATTGTAGAACTCGAATACAATTACAATACTCTAGTTTTCTAAATATTCACGCTCCAAGACGCTCAGCTTCTATCATTATGGTGGTAAAGTATACAATATGGTTAAGTCTCGAATTTAAAATTCATGAAATTACATTTGAATATCACGAATTTTGTAATATCCTAATATAATGTTTCAGTTTCACAACGCATTCCAAATCATGTTTCTTGTTGTTCCTAGATGTATAAATAACCATGTTTCAGTACTCCACTGAACATATATTGTAGAATTAACCTTATAAGAAGCTTAAAGTGTGCACTAATTTCTAAAATAGTGTATTAGTATACACTGGTTTGTCAACATTACATTTCAATATAATTTATCTTCATAACGAAGTACTTAACTTCATATAATGATTTGTTAACATTAAACCAAATTATGATATTTAACATTGTATCAACAAGAATTGAACCCAGTGCTCGTATGTCAAAAATATCTGCAATCTGACTTACATTTTTATATACAATTATGAGCAACATACTTTTTAACTGATCAAATTATCGAGACGAACCAAGCAGCAAAAAACAAAACAAACTTAGACATAGGCTATGGAATTCAACCAAAGCCAGAACATATTGGGTTCAAACTAAATGTAATTCAATTCATGTGTTGTGGGTATCATAGATTTTTTATTTATAAGTTTCGTTACTCATATTTATCCTGGTTTATCACTGGTATTTTGTATTTCTACTTACTTTGGCATTATATTGAACTCTCTTTGTAATTTTCTTATTTTTAATCTATTTATTTTGAGTCGAGCTTTAACAGCTTTTAGTAATTTGTTATCTTTGTTCACTTTGGTTGCGCTGGGTAAAGGTAATAAATTAACTAATAAACGGTTGAATAAACTTGATTTTTCGGTCGTTTAAGACAAGTGTAATAAACTAACATGAGAGTTGTAGAATTCCTACTATCAATTGTTCCTTTTATACCTTTAATAAAAAGTTTATAAATTTCGTTCCTGTGGTTTCCTTTTTGAGTTCCCTTTTTGTACACCATGCTAAAAATTCTAGTTTTCACGAATTAAAACTGTATTTGTCTTTTCATTAGTTTTTTGAACCTTATTGAACTGGAAGGTAATTTTTGAAAGTATTGATCAGTCAATAATATGAAGAAATTGAGCAGTTACTGGTTACATGGTCGAGCATGCTTCTACTCTCAACTTCATTATACCATTCGTATTATTTGTTTGAGTAACTACAGTTACTCAGTCGATTTACGAGTCATCCAATTCTCTACTAGTTCATCAAATTCATTCTCATCTAAATACTGTAGTAGTGATTACTGGATTATATTGAGTTAACATCAGATGTTACACCACATGTACCTCAGTCCAACCCATCTAATTGGAGAACCTGAAATGTTTGAAGAAACCGTCCAGATACTTCTTTGCTGTTTCTTTAAACACTAACTACACATCCCTAGTGGTACATGTACATACTATCTATTACATATACGTTGCTGAGATTTCATTGGTTTTTCTCCTGGACATCTAAGTGCATTTGACGAACTTATATGACTGTTGGGATTCGAGAGCGAGAGAGAGAATAATTACAGGAGATGAAGTCTATGGCAAGTATAATGACATCCACACTGTTGGCACAATACTCGACTACCTAAGTACGATCCAGGAAACAAACAAAAGTTGACACCAACTTCTACAATTTTCTTTGTCAACCTTCATCTTCAGTTTTATCTGTACCCTATAGGAGTGATAGTTCAGGAACAGGGTCAAGCAGTTATTATTAGATAGTTACGATGTGAGGTTATTTGTAAGACATTAGTGTGGTAGATTTCAACACAATGTGAAAACGATAAAGATATGGAAGAGAAAATTTCAGGGCTTTAATCTTTCAAGAATAAAAGTTTAAGAAAGAAGTTTTAAGAAGGTTTAAGTTTTAGAAAATGTTTAATTTTGAACTACAAATCACTTACTGGTTAAAAAAAGTTATTCTATTTATTGTCAACTCATTTATAATTTAATATAGTACCTCAAAGGTACGAGAGCAGCTTGATAAGTTTTCTGATATTGTTGAGCTTCCTAACATTTCATTATTTTGAGTGAAATGCAATATCTGACAATTTCTATATATATCTGGATTTAGTTAAATATGTTTTAGTTTGTTTGACTACACCATGCAATAGGTTATTGCAATCCATTTTAATAGGTAAAATATAAAAATTAGTTGGACAATCAGAATAAATATTTTTATTTGAAATAATTTTAAAGGATATCTAATACTTTCTTCTGCTAAATGCAGTTTTTTTAGGTTCTAGCTTGTGAAATTTATATCGCTTCTTGTATCCAAAAGATTCAGAATACTGTAGAAGTTATACCTCACATTGGATTCACATGCTGATTAGTTACCTCAGGGAAGAGGAGAGATGTTGATGTCATATTTACGTAAAGTGTCGTAAAAGATGTTTTTGTGAAGTGATGATGTCATCAGAGACGATGATGTTTATAAGTGGCACCAGATGGCATAGGCGGATATGGCGTCAAAAACGATGACGTCTACGAAGTGGAATCTCAAACATAATAAGTTCACCATAGATGTCTCAACATGTGACCAATGGCTGGGTTTAATATTGTTCTAAACTGATACTAATAAAACATTTCATGAATTCATCAACTCTTACATTTCCTGAAAATGACACTATTTAACTTTAACATGCAACTTATGGGAGTGTTATTGTTTCACTAATTTCTCTTTATGCTGGCCATTTAACTATGATCTTGCCCAAATATTTCATTTTACCTGTGTTACATGACGCAAAATTTCATTAGAATATACTTTTTTGTTTGCTTTCTATTTAATTAGAAACCGTAAATTGAGTATTGAGTAAATTGAGTAAACTGAAATATTATCACTGATAGAGAAACAATTAGGTCATAAAATACATGACTGTCTTTCACATACGGTCTCACAAAACATTTGTTTTGTTTGTTTGGGAATTTCGCACAAAGCTATTCGAGGGCTATCTGTGCTAGCCGTCCCTAATTTAGCAGTGTAAGACTAGAGGGAAGGCAGCTAGTCATCACCACCCACCGCCAACTCTTGGGCTACTCTTTACCAACGAATAGTGGGATTGACCGTCACATTATACACCCCCACGGCTGGGAGGCCGAGCATGTTCAGCGCGACGCGGGCGCGAACCCGCGACCCTCGGATTACGAGTCGCACGCCTTACGCGCTAGGCCATGCCTGGACGGTAAAGCTAGTCTGGTCTCACATAATTGCCCCCCAGTGGCTCAGCGGTATGTCTGCAGACCGGGTTTCGATACTCGTGATGGGCAGAGCACAGATAGCCAATTGTGCAGCTTTGTGCTTAACTCAAAACAACAACAACTCACGTAATTTTTTTTCACAGCTGAAGTTATACTGAATCATGTGATAGCAAAAATTCAAGATAAACTAATACAGACCTGTCATGGCCAGGGGGTTTAGACATTCTACTCGTAATATGAAGGTCGAAGGTTCGAATACCCGTCACACCAAAGATGCTTGTTCTTTCAGCCGTGGGGGTATTATAATGATGAGACGTTCAATCCCACTATTCGTTGGTAAAGAGTAGCCCAAGATTTGGCGGTGGGTGGTGATGACTAGCTGCCTCTCTTTAGTCTTACGCTACTAAATTAGGGACGGCTAGCGCAGATAACCCTTGTGTAGCTTTGCGCGAAATTCGAAACAAACAACAAATATAAAGAAAATATACAATGAATTTATCCTTTGAATGAAACATATTATTCGGCCATATTCACGAATGGTGCTATTCACATGTTTTGAAATTGGTGTTACGGGTGCAACAGGTATATTAATATTCAGATAGTCAATTCATTTGACAGCCTGAATGTCTGTGACAACTTGTTTCAGGAGAGAAATTTAAGAATGGTAAGGTAATACTTAAAAAATTGGCTTCAACTAATGAATAGAGCTGGTTGTATGACTGTTTTATGACAACATCCTTGTATTGTAAAACTATTTTAACCACTAAAGCTACTTATGACTGCTTATAAAATTGATCGTTTACCCAAATATCTTTAAGCTATTGGTATGCTCATGTTGTTGCTCAGAAAGGGGCGGAGACGATTAGAGTAGAAATTAGAAATTTGAGTCGTGAGTCGTGATTTCGTTATATGATAATACTTTTTCCAAATGTGGCAATGACATATTCAACGAGCATGGTATATCATACCAAAAGTTTTTCTCAGATATACTTATTATATCACAAATATTCTTCCTGAATACGCAAACCTTGCGGATAGACAAGTAACCACTACTACCCAATCTTCTCTTTAAACTTAGGAATATGACCCGCCAATTCTTAAATTTGCATCAACCAGACAATATTTTAATGCGATTTACGACAACAAATGGGAGATCTCGTTGTTTTCTTTTCTGCAAAATTGAAAAGAAAGCTGACTGAATAATATAACTTGTTTTTAAGAATAGAAAAAGTTAGAAAGATGAGATATTTCCAGAAGTAAAAGACAAAGAAGTTGACGAAGAGAACTAGCCCTCACTCAAGTGTTGTGTTCGGTGGGTATGTGCCTTCTTGAGTCACAATAACCTGCATAAACATGCTTTAGAACTTACTTTTATGGCATATAATTTAGTGGTTTATTTTTCTGCTTCCTATGTAGATTTTGAACAAAGCTTCTGGAAGCTTAAAACAACAAAACAAGTGTCAGAAGTTCACTAACGCTAATAACATTTGATGGTGATTGACATAAAAATTGATTTTAAAAGCAAGTTGGACGACAGTAGAAGAACTGACAATGTCGCCAACAAAAGCACTGAACTTGGAAATTTTATTGTACTTTTATTACCATTAGTAATATGTCTGAGTCCAGAGTGTTTTGTGAATCTGTTCATTTTGCTTTATGTTTGTGTCTATTTCATTCCAAGTGGTTAGGGTGTGTCACTCGAAATTTGCGGGTTCGAATCTACATACCACTTAATACCCTCGCTATTTCAGCCGTGGGGGGCGTTATAAAGTTTCAATCATTCCAATTTTTTTTTGGTGGTGGATCGCGTTGACTAGCTGCCTTCTCTCTCGTCCATCGTTCCTAAATTAGGGACCGTCCGCACATATAATCCTCATGTGGTTCTGCGCTAAATTTAAAAACAAACCAAACAATTTTTGTTTTCGAGAATAATTATGTAGTGAATGCTCACTTTTGTTCTTGGTTATGTAAACTCGCAACGTTAAATTATGCTATTCCTTTTTAAGCCCCTGTTACCTCATACTGTTGTCTAGGAGGGGAAGACATCAGAATATATTCAAATAATCCATTGAAGGTGGTTTGATATGAATATACTTAATATGGCAATGCGAAAAACAACAAATAAGCAAAAAATAATAAGAATAATACACGCGAACATCTCAGATTAGAATAACTATTAAAATAGTCTTTATTTCACGAGAAAATACCCTAATAGAATAATTGTGTTACAACACCTATTGACTATTGGGAGAACAACCTCTGTGGTAAATAAAGAATTAGAAAAATATATTATTTCAGTGATAAATAATATTTGTTAATAAATAAGTACTCCAACAATAGATGACGCTGTTAACATTCTTTTTTCCAAGATTTCCGTCTTGGAAACAATATTTGCTATGTTCGAATGATTTTAAAACCGGTATGCTATAAACAATATATATATGCTATATTTTCTGCTTACATTTCTAATAATGAACTTTTTTGATAAGTTTGAGATTAACCCATCTAGTTTCTTTTGTGTTATTATTCTGTGTCTGTTCGTGCATTATATAACTGAAGACAACTATTAGCAAGATACCAATATCGTGCCATCCATTCAATATAAAGTATTGAGCGCCACAGCGTCGATCGCCCTATTCACCTGATGACGTTTTTGAAAGATTCCCTCTTCCCAACAAATTGTTTTTATATTAGTGAATAATGAACCCGTCTAGTTTCTTATGTGTTATTATTCTTTGTCTGTCCATGCATTATATAATTAAAGACAACATCCTACGACCTTCCAATATTACCCTCGCGGACTTCCAGGGGTTCGGGGACCCCAGGTAGGAAACAACTTCTACATTCTAACGTAATAAACTGGACTGTAGAATGTGAAATCTTTCTACTTTGGCTTGCACCTACAATACAACTAAAATACTTTAATTTTGAATTAAAAATTAATTGTTTTTCCCTCTATAGCTATAAGTATAATACTTGGGAGAAGAGGGGTAAGAGTGATAAATATAAGAGCTTGTGGTAAAAAAGGTCACATGAGGAAAATATGCAAAGACGCATTTTTGTATTTAATAAAATCCAGTTTCAACAGAAATACGCATTTTTTTCTAATGTCTGTTAGGTTATAACGATGTTTCTTTTACAAAATATTTAAATATACATTGTGTTAACAACATACATTTAGGGTTATTACCTTTGAAACGAAAAAAAAAAGAGAAAGAAACAAAACCTTCATTCCTTTCATCCCTGAACAGGGAACTATGAAACCCCTATAGACGGTTCAAACAGTGAATTAAAGGACGAAATAAATAACACACTACACTAGTATAATACGACAGCTGTAAGTTTTCAGATTTATAAAACTGAAATTAGAGTTTGATTCCCATCGAAAATACAGCAGATAGCCCTTTATGGCGTAGTTGTAAGAAAACACACAAAGACAGCAACTTATATTAGCATATTTACAAGTACTCTAGCAAATACTAACCAAATAGACTGTTATATTTTCAGTTTTGTTTTTCTGGTAACTGGAAAATACATTAAAAAATATCGGTTGCTTATCAAAAAATTAGCAGTTAGGAACCATTGACTACTTATAATACAGACTGTGATAATCCTAAGCACAGCTTACTTACAAATTACCTGAGCACTGCGGTAGAGTTACATTTAATTTCCATAGTGTCAAATGTACAGCTGATTACAGTGGTAATGGAAAGTGCCACCTAGCGGAAGAATAAAATAGCATTTATGAACAAACGATGTAGCGATTCATATGTTATGAACTAGCTTGCGTTTGGGAAGAGAGGTACTACAGTTCAGTATCATCACTAGCAATATCTAAATTATGAAACTCACAGCAACAGGAGGTTTACAGCTCAACCAATGACAGCCCGTCTTACTGCTGTTGTTTAAACTGTAAATGTCTGATCCACTACATTCATGGAAACATTTTTTCCTACTTTCTGAAGAACTGTGTAAGTCTGAAATCTTGAGAGAAAACAGTGCATCATGGAAATGGGTTGAGGGAAGGGAAATAATGGGTCTTTGATGACGTCATCGATTAGATCGACTGAATGTTATTGAATATTTTCAATATACGGAGAAGAGCGAAACATGAAGGATTTGTTAAAATTAGAAGTCCTCTCCTGGGCCTTATATAATGACTGGGTTAACTCAGAAAAGCTAATGGCTTGCTTCTCTATATAAGATTGTAACTGACTTTAAAAGTTGTGACAACTTTAAAATACTAACACTAGACAGAAAACCGTGTGTGTAAGTGTGCGTGTTTTTTTTATAGCAAAGCTACATCGGGCTACCTACTCAGCCCACTGAAAGAACTCGAACCCCTGATTTTAGCGTTGTAAATCCGGGGACATCTCAGAAAAGCTATTTGCTTGTTTCTGTTTGTATGATTATAACTGATTTTAAGGGTTGTGCCAACTTTAAACTAACTACTAGCGTTACTCATTAAAGCTATTTGCTTGTTTCTGTTTATTTTATTGTAACTAACTGTAAGCGCTGTACAAAATTTAAACTACTAGCATCGGAAGTTTTTAAACTTGACTTTACAACTCTCTATATTTACATGTAACAATTGTCGTAGGCTGTTATACCTGAAGAAGAGAATATCCTGTCAATCAAATCTATTTGTACAATGAAATATTTTTATTTGTTTTTCACATTATTTCTACTTGATTATATGTTTATAACTCATTTTAAGGATTGTGTCAAATTTAAACTACTTGCATCGGAAGTCTTTTAAACTTGACTTATTTCTATTTCTGTAATGAAATATTTTTATTTGTGTTTTACTTCCTTTCTACTTGCCACATATATGGGTATTTTTATTTTCCATGCCTTTATTAATTATATTTGTAGTAGATTTATATATCAGTTTGTCTCTTGGGGTTCAGCTAAAGCTTAAAAGCTTGTGACGCTATAATTCTAGGTTCCACACATGCTACTGAGACAGTAAATGCAAAGTATTTTGCAGCTTTGTGCTAAAACAAATCAAACAGGTATACACCGACCAGTCTGTCCTATTTACAATGTTACGCCATCGAATGTAACTAGTTCTAATACAAAGTGAGTGTACTTAGTTTTCAATCATGTTTGGCTAAAATTATTGTCCCCCGCTGGTACAGCGGTAAGACTTCGGATTTACAAAGCTAAAATTAGAGGTTCAATTCTCCTCGGTTGACGCAGCAGATAGCCTGTTGTTCACTAAAATAATTCTCCAGTAGTTAAATAAAACAGTTTGAGACTACAATTTACTACCGTTTTCATGTTAATTGGCTATTTATGGGGCAGTGTTTTGATACTTGAGGACTAACTTCGCCTCATAATTACTAGTGGTATAAGTTCAATGAGTAGCACGTAGTTACAGATGCCAGCTAAAACAAGGGAACTTTAAAAGCCTAGGTATTTGGTTTATGACATATTCCGGTCCATACGATAGTGCAATGCTTTAATAGGTAATTTTATCATTGAGGGTTTATGTCTACCAGGAAGAAGGTTTGCATCGAGAGAATGTTAAACCATGTTGAGCCAAATAACACAACATTTCGAAAAGATAGCCTTCAGTGTTTTCTATGAGAGCAGAAGATTTCTTACAACAGAGCGTTTAGAACAATAGCATACAGGGCTTCAAAACTACAATCTGATCCAAACATCCTCATCTGTAAAGTGTAGGCTGTGGATACAAAAGGGAAGCTTTTGACCCAAAACAAGTCATTGCGATAAAGCTGGGCACATCTCATGGTACATTTAACAAGTGAATAAGCCAGGATTAGAAGCTTATAAACGTACAATAGTTCCAGTTATATCTCTGTATCAGTCATTGTTTTCACGAGAAGGATGGCAGAGAAACAAGAATCACAACAAATACCTGTGAAACCTCCCCTATGTTTCAATAAAACAATATAAGAATATGAATGTTTAACTTTCTAGATTAGCTGAAGTGTGTTCATCCGTATGTTTTTGTACAACTCGATATCTGTAAACAAGGATGGTTACCCGTTACATTGTGTAAGTCTGTACCACTGTAGTCTAGTAGTAGTAGAGTAGGAATATTTATAGTTAGGTAATGCTTTGAAGCAAGTATGAAATCGAAAACATTCCCAGTCTTGACATCACAAATGCACATATTTGGTATCTTGAATGCATATCCTGTGGTGGAATCAAAAGCCCGCAATGATCCATGTTGCTGCTCTGTTAAATTTACCGCAAACTACACCGCTGCTAAAAAGATTTGTTACGGCTACCGCTACGCAGATGAAAGTTGTATACTCATTAAAAGGGACCTCGTCTGTATTTATTTTATAGACCTTTGATAATGAAAGATGACATACGATAATACGTAAATAATAAATCCTTATTTTTAATAAATCATCAGAGCTACAAATGCTGAAGCGAACACACTTTATGCGACGTGTGTATTATAGCTGGATCCACTGACACAGCCAATAATGGAGTTACAAATGGGGGTGGCAAGACAAATCATTTGAAAACGGTAAAAAAGTGAAACATATATTGTGTTTAATGTGTGTTTCTTTAGTTTAATATTACAATCTATCTAAAAATCTCTTTAGGTACAAAGTATATTTAAATTTTTAAACTCTATACTTTGAAATCGAATGGTGCGAGATAGGAGCCAGCTCCAGGCCGTACACTATGAATAGACGGCCTGTGATCCTGCAAAATATTCCCCTAATCCCTCTCCCTTCTTTGCTTCCAGGGATCTTTCTCAGACTTTCGGTCCCTCCCATAATCCATACCGGTGAGAGACATGTAGGATCCGGGTGATATTGCATCGAGTCATCAGCAACCAAGTTGTGTAGTTAAAATAATAAAAATTGTAATCCCTTATGAAAATCGGGGGATACTATGGGGTTGTGGCAAGAATTTGCATTTTAAAGTACGTTTTTATTCGCTAGATTGAGGGCAGGTCCGACATTTGTTAATTGTTATTGTTGAAATTTATCATCAAATTTAGTTAAATAAATGATACATTTTACGTTCCAGAATGAAAACCCGTGACATTTGGATGCATGTCTTGCATGATATTTATTAATAGACACTGTGAAGTTTGGTATTCTTTGGAGTTAAACATAGCAGAACAGTCAGAAATTTTCAATATTTTCCCTTGTGAATGTGCCGAGTACTTTATGGAACAGAGGTATAAAACTTTGGCAGTGATGAGGCAGTTGATGGTAATAAGGAGATGGTTGTCATAGACAAGTGAAGAACCTTAACTAAAACAATTCTGCACCTGCGTGAAAATGAAAAAAAAAATACTTATAAAACTACAGGTAATTTTTTAAATTTGTCCTGTTCTATTATGGCTGCCAAAGATAAACATTTATTCCAAACCATAAAAAGAACATTGATCAGTGAGGGGGTTCCTACAAATAGTATAGTTACAGTGGTGGAAGCTTGCAAGATTGAAAGTCTTGACGTTCATTCATTCCATGATTGAAAATTTCACTGATCACAATAATTTTCAGTCTTGCATTGAAGATAATTTGTCATTTGTAAAACCTGTTGAGTATGACCTGGGAATTGCTGGTGATGGGAAACGTGACACAATGCAGTATGTTTCTTTATTAGATACTCTAAAGTGTTTGCTTAAACACGATGATATTTTTAGCCAGGTTGTTTATCCTCGCTAGTCAGCTGATGATTGTCTTAGAGATGTCGTTGATGGTGAACATTTCAAAAACCATCCATTCTGGCAAGAAACAACCCTTGACCTTCAAATAATTCTCTATTTTAATGACTTTACATCTGTGAACCAGACTGGAATACGAGCTGTTGCTGAAAAATATGCTGCTTTCTACTATCAGTTAGGCAATATTGAACCTGCTTTGAGATCTCAGCTTCATTGTATATTCTTAACAATCTTCGTGAAGAGCCAAAATGTAAAAAAACATGGGCTGAATACAGTTATGAGATCTTTGATTGAAGAACTATGTGTTCTTGAAAACATTGGTATTGACATTGTTAAACCAGAGGAACATTCAAATTCAGAGATGCACCTCTTGTTGTTGTTGCAGATAATTTGGGAAGCCATGCTATTGGAGGGTTTCTTGAATCATTTTCTGCTCACAGATCATGTGGATTCTGCATGGTAACTTGGGATGATTTAAGAAAGTTGACTGATATGTCCAAAGAATTCTATTGCATCCTATAATTACCAAGTTGCAATGGTTTAAACTGAACCGACTTTGTAAAGTACACATGGGGTTAAAAAAAGATCGCTCCTGAACGTTCTGCAGCAATTTCATTTGGTAAATGCTCTACCACCTGATATATTACATGACCTTTTTAAATCTGGCTTGGTATCAGAAATTTTAATTTCACTCATAGATCAGCATGTCTTGTCTGGATACTTCTGCCTTCAGTACCTTGCAGGCAGAGTAAAGGAGTTCCACTACAAAGGAACTGATAAAATCAATAGGTCTGAGCTTGTTATTTTGAGAGGGTCTGTACACATTAAGCAAAACACTGCGCAAGTTTGGTGTCTCTTAAGGTTATTTCCATTACTGGTGGGTGATGCAGTGGCAGAAGGCAACAACAAATGGGTAGTTCTGTTGGCTCTGCTGGATATGGTAGAATTGATAATGTGTCCATCAATGTCATATGCAAGCATTGAATTCTTAAATGATGTAATACAACAGTTCCATTCTCTTTATGAAAAAGAATTTCCAAATGGAACTCTCAAGTCAAAGGAACATTTTACTATGCATTGCCTAGAGATGACCCGCAGATTTGGTCCACCGAGGAATGTGTGGACCATGAGATTTGAGGCCAAACAAAGTTTTTGTTGATGTTGCAAGACGTACCAAAACAGGAGGAATCTAGCCAAAACAATGGCAATGAGACACCAGTATAAACTCTGTTCACATTTGGAAAACAATGGGTTTATTGGAATAGATGCCTTTGACCTAGCTAATCCTGTCAGATTCAATTTTCTTCAGTGACCTGTTGCTTTGTTTTTTGGGAAAACGTTTTTTTGTATTGTCAAAGATACCAAACTATTGGTTATCACAGGCATCTTCATGCTTACATTGTAGAGCCAATGAGAAGCTATGAACTCCTGAGCATTCCGGATCTTTATGATCATTGCCTTGTTATGTAAACAAAGGTGAAAATATGATCATCCTACATCACTACATTCGTGGCGACTGAATAATGACAAATTTTAAACAGAACTCGGTAATCAGTGGTAAATTTTAGCCTATTTTATGTAACTTGGTGTGTACCTTCAAGTGACAAATTTCATCAAAAGATTTGATATATTTTACGTAAATTTGTTTCTGCCTTTTTGTGACAAATTTCATCACAATTTTCAAACAGAGAGAACTTGTGTCATATTAATATGTATCATGCATATTTGCACCAAAATCACCACTATCATGACCATCTATTGAGGTCAGACTACTTATGTTTGCTTTCACCTTTTAAAGGCTAGTACTTGGTAGGGAAAAACCAAATTACTTATTTAGCTGATTTATACCAGTCCTGTTGATGTTAAATTCATGGAAATTTAATGTATCTTTTTGGTGTTTTGTAGTTGTTCTTCAATGACAACTTTTCTTCATGTGTATACATATGAATCATTTTTGATCAGTACCATACTTTTACATTCCAGAGAGATGGCTTTATTCTACCACATTACCCAGAATGAAAAAAAATGGGGTGTCAGTGGATGATCTGGAATTGTTGCCCAACTTGTCAGCTCAAGTGTACATTGAAGACTGGCAGAACTGGATGGATGTTCAATGGTCTGACATTCCAAAACCACGAGCAAAGTTGTACGTTTCTCTGGTTTCTGGGGCCTTTGACGGAGAGATAGCTGTTATGGTAAGTTGTTTGTAAGAATGCGCAACCCATTTAAATTTGAGTGATTATAATCATTTGTGTAGTTATTGGAAATCACTCTGCAGAAACTTTATTCCGAAACAAAGAAGTAAAATTGTTCAAAATACATTCTTTAACACAGCACAATTACTGTTGTTAATTTTTTACTACAAATTTAGACCCGTTAAAATTTATTTTTGACCAGAATCCACCGAACCCTGAAGTGCCTTCAAGCAGGCAGAGTGCATCTTCACCTGGTCCCAGTACTGAACAAATTCAGTCCATATTATCATGGTAGGATATGCTCAAATGAATGTCAAACAGATCTTTCAATCTGTTGAAGAAATGATTTCATTTTTCACTTGAGACAATTAGGCCATAGTTAGTATTTCATTTCAATCAGTCAACCCCAATTTGTAAGTGTTTTGAACTATTTGATATTTTCTTTGGTCAGCATCTTAGCATCCAAGCCTCGTCCAGTACCCTTCAAGCTGGAAAATGTGTCAAGTCTGACTCGATCTACTGCTTTGCTATTGTCGCAAGTGAAGCCTGTTGGGAAAGAAAGTCGCTTCCATTTGCTGGATGCAGTCTACACTGAGATTTCCAACTATACCTTTTAAGTGCTGTGCAGCAAATACCATGCGTACCATTTCTGATTACAAGCGTAATTACACTGATTATATTCACTGGGGAACACTTTTTCAGTAACTTTGAGTTGCATTGATATTTTAACTGATTCTGAAGGAGTTTTAGGCGCTGATTTCAAATCTGAAATTAGTTTTTCTCTACAAGCTCTAGTTTGTATACAATTTGAGGTTAATGAAATTGTACAAATATGAACTTGCGTAAACCATGTATAAGCATTTTCACGTCCATATATATAGACAGCTTCTAATATTTTGATCATTCTTCTTTTATTTCAGATCAAACATGGCTTCCAAAAATAGATATCATTGCAGAAACAAGCCTGATGCCTTCTGCTACATATGTGGATGCTACACACTCAATCGTCAGAGACGTAACATATCCTCGTTCGTCAAGCGTGCCTACAAGGCATATTTTGAAGTTCATCTTGGTGATCAAGACAAGCAATGGGGCTCCTCATGTTGTGTGCCACAATTGTGAGGAAATGCTTCGAGACTGGACCAAAGGAAAACGCAATGGTCTGCCTTTTGGTGTTCCAATGATTTGGCGCGAACCCACCAACCATGGTGTTATTTTTGCATGGTAAACACAACGGGTGTTGGGAAGAAAAAACCGACATAAGATTACGTATCCGAACATTCCCTCAGCTATTCGGCCTGCTCCGCACTCTGAAGAAGTTCCTGTTCCAGTTTTCAAAGGGTTGCCTTCATTGGACGATAAAGACATTGGACATGATACAAGCGAACAAGACAGTTGTGACAGTGAATTGTCAGAAAAGTGTACACAATCGGACAACTGTTCTTCAGACACTGAACCTTTCCCCGTCCCCAAGCCTCTTCCCCAGGCTGAACTGAATGATTTAGTGCGGGATTTAGGTCTTTCAAAGAAAGCAGCAGAGCTTTTGGCATCAAGATTACAAGGCAGAAAGCTTGTTGATCACTCTGTTAAAGTATCATATTTCAGAAAGCGTGACCAGTTTTAGTGACCTTCTTTTCAGAAGACAGACAGTTTGTTTACTGCCATGACATCCAAGGGCTTTCAAAGAACTGGGTGTACCTTACTATAGTCCTGCTGAATGGAGACTCTTTTAGACAGTTCAAAACGCAGTCTAAAGTGTGTTCTTTACATAATGGGAATGTTTATGTAGCAGTACCTGTCGGTCACTCAGTGCATTTGCGGGAAGACTATGATGATATGAGAATGGTCATGGACTTATTAAAATATCATGAGCACAATTGGATCATTTGTGTAGACTTAAAGATGGTCAACTTTCTTCTTGGACAACAGAAAGGTTTCACCAAGTTTCCATGTTTCCTCTGTATGTGGGACAGCCGAGCACGAGACAGACATTGGGTCCAGAAGGACTGGCCTATTCGTGACACCCTTGAAGCAGGCATGCCAAATATCATACAAGACCCAATTGTAAGCAAAGATAAGATCATCTTTCCTCCTCTTCACATCAAATTAGGTTTGATGAAGCAATTTGACAAGGCACTGGAAACCGAAGGTGAATGTTTCCAACACATCATCACAGCTTTACCAGGGTTATCATTTGAGAAGATCAAAGCAGGCGTGTTTGATGGCCCACAGATTCGAACCCTAATTCGTGATGATCAGTTTGTTGCTAAGATGACCGCTTTAGAAAAGGCAGCATGGTTATCCTTTGTGGCAGTCGTTCAGAACTTCCTTGGAAACAATAAGGCGGAGAACTACAGTGAACTTGTGAACAGAATGCTCCTCGCTTTTCGTGATCTTGGGTGCAACATGAGCATCAAGCTTCATTTTTTGAACAGTCACCTTGATAAGTTCCCTGACAACCTGGGGGCTGTGAGTGACGAACAAGGAGAACGATTCCACCAAGACCTAAAGGTCATGGAAGAACGCTACCAAGGGCGCTGGGACAAAAGTATGATGGCTGACTACTGCTGGAGCATTAAACGAGATTGTCCAGATGAAGTGTACAAACGCAAAAGTTACAAACGCAAATTCCTACATGAATAAAATACACAAACAAATTGATAAGCTATTCCTATAATTTCCCATAATAACGAAAAATTAAAAAATAAATAAAAATGTCAAATTGCATAAAATCTGTAGCTTGCAGACAAAAACCGACTTCAGATTTAAAATCAACACACTCAAATTGACTATAGAAAGGTCTTTTTTTTTAAATGCAACAAAATGAGTGTTCCCTAGTGTAATGTCTCTTCACATGTCTTCATCTGTACTTGATAGCCTGCCCAATCTCTATTTTCCAGATATCGTACTTCAAGGCAGTATGACCAAGTAGTAGATGAAATATTTAAGCGCTACCCTCAGCTGTCAGATGCCCCAAATCTAACACCCCAAGGTGTTCGTGTAAGTGCTATCCACATGTGCATTATGCTAAATTTGTTGTGAAATATATTTTCATCAAAAATATATTCTTTTATCTATACATTTGACTTTATGAGCCCAATAAAATTCGTCCTAAAGTGCATAGCAGGAATGACCATATCATCACTTGTAAGGGTGTATATGTATTCTGCAAGAAATATGTTCATCAGTCACAAAATAAATTAAATGTCATTTTTTTGTGTTGCTTTGTTTGTTTGTTTTGAATTTAGCGCAAAGCTACTCGAGGGCTATCTGCGATAGCCGTCCATAATTAAGCAGTGTAAGACTAAAAGGAAGACAGCTTGTGATCGCAACGCTTGGGCTACTCTTTACCAACGAATAGTGGGATTAACCGTCACATTATAACGCCCCCAGGGCCGAAAGGGCGAGCATGTTTGGCGCAACGGGGATGCGAACCCGCGACCCTCAGATTACGAGTCACACCCTTGGCCATGCCGCACCCGTTCGTGTTGCATAATATTAGTAAAGAAACAAGTGAAAATTTTGTGGGAAGTTATATTTTTTAAAATACACACAAGTATATATATCTACCAAGGAGGGGTTGTGGAAAATACTATTTTATACTTTGAAATATTTGTTTTGTTTGTATACGATATAACATGATTCAACTAATGAAACTAAACTAATTTGACGCTAAAGAGAATACATTGTCAAGATGAACTCGTACAACTGATTTATTAATCAGTATGTGTATGACCTTTGAATCTCTCAGATTAAACCTGAAAATGCCAAAAGTGGTCTAAAAGAAATACTGTTTAAAATAATTACAGTTATACCAGGGCAGTTTTGTTGTTCATTCTCAATAGAATTAATTCTGTCAATTCTAATTGCAGGAGATGTGTAGGATGAGGCTTCGTCAGAAATTCCAGAATACTAGAAAGCAGAAGGATTCATCATTGCCTATAGTCCAAGAAAGAAAGAAAAAGACGAAAACTGCAACAGATGAAACCCCATCTCCAAACCACATCTCAGAACAGAGGCTATATGGATTAAAGCAATACTTGTGTGAAAAGCCAGTTGGGGAGGATGAAACTTCCACCGAAAAACGCAAGGAATGGATGAAAACTCGTCTGCAGTGCAGAAAAAAGGGTGATCTTTGTAAAGTGGACTTGCTTATGGACAAAACTCTGCATATAGTAGGAAACTGGTCATTGACAACACTCCTGTCAATAAACTTATAGAGCATTATCCTTTCTTTGTGGCATCACCAGTACAGCTATTGAATGAATTTAAGCGGCTAGGAAATGATGCAGAAAAAGGAGTGTCCAACTTTCTTTCTTTATAAACGGACTCAGTAAATTTTCACGTGCAGGACAGAAACATATCGCCAGAAAATAATCCATTGCTAGCATTTCTTATGAAACAGTCCTCACACATGCCTGATGTTACATCTACTATTGCCATTCTTGGTATCCCTTTTCTTCTAAAAGAAAGTGAAAGTATCATGGTGGGTACTGAAGTTAGGGAACCTGCTGAGAGTGGTATATAAATTCAATGTGTTTCAATTTCTCAGTTTTGTGATCAGGAATTCAAACTATATGTTGATGGCTTTGATATTTGTGCCACTGAAAATTTTGTGGAAGCATTCACTGTGTATGTAGGGAGTTTTTATATTTTCAACTTTGCATTTCCAACAAAACTCGAGAAAACTTTCAATTTTGTTGAAAGAATTGTTCTGAAGCTCAATGATGAGTCCAGGAAAATTACCAAATCTGAAAAATATGCAGACAGATGTGTTCTTCAGTTGCTTGATCTCTTGAATGTCAAAAAACATAGCAGCGGGAAATCTATCAAAACGTCCAAAGGTAAAGGAAGAGAAAAATGTTCAAAGCCATAAGATTATATTAGATCTGGTAATAGTAACTTGTCATGTATATTTGATCCAGGGTGAATTTACAAAAAACCAAGTGTAAAGTTCAGTTGTTTATTTTCAAATTGTTACTGCATTTTGAATTTTATTTTGGTACATGAATATTGATGTACACTTCTGTTCAGTTTGGAATAAAATGGTGCTGCTATAATGCATTATATATTTTTCAAGATAGTGGCAGGTTACTGGGACTTAGGTTGAATCATCAGATGGCAGCGGGGTCGACTGCTCAGTGATGGTTCTGTTGACCCCAACTGACTGAAGATGGTCTCTTTGCCTGACAGTGACATTGCAGAGATGCTCCTGACCGGGTCAACATGACTTATTTTCCATAATCGTTGGATAATCATAATGACAACAATCCATTGTTAATGGATAGTCATAATGACAACCGCTCCTTGGACAAAGAAGATCACACTGACTATGTCATGACTACTCTGTAGTGGTTTGCAGGTATGCAGTGAAACAATTGTCAGATAGTCAGCATTGGTCAGAATGACTACCTAACGAAAGTCATAACGATTATCACTGAGCAATCAAATTTATTATCTGCCAGGTATCCCTGCCCCCATCACCTGACTATTTTCCGACTACACAGTAGTAAAAATGACTAATATTTAATAGTCATATAAGGTAGTCATCGATTTTAGCGACTACTTTGAGAGACGTTTTTGGCACCGCTTGACTACCTGATTTACTATTCAAAAGTCGTCACTTTGACTAGTTCTTATTTTGGGTGTTTCCAAACCTATACCATACGTTGTATAATCAGCGTATGAACCATGAAATGCAATTTGAACTGGCAACGCGAGCCACTTGGTTGTGTTCTATTTTAATCTTGACTTTTCAGTATATCTTAAGTTTTGGAGATCAGTGATTTGTGTGTACTGGAAAGACAGTAGCAAACTTTCGCAAATGATGAATAACGCTATAACAAAATTTCTTTCTGGCTGCAGCTAACTGTAGAGGTTATTCTTAACTCGTTCTTCTATATTAGTATAACTACTTTAATATCACGTCATTTGTCAACTTTGTTTATATAGTTGTGCCTTCTTGAAAAACTTTTTCGACTTTGTTCAGTCGTATCTCTGTAACTGGTGGACTTCAAATTTTAAATTAATGACAGTTGTGTATATTTCCTACATAAGATCAAACTTTAATTTTAAGCCCATGTAATCTTATGATTTATTACTTTAAACTCTGTATCATATCTTTTCAGTTCATTATCTCGGGATGCGAGACTCGTTTAGAAACTTTAATTCAAATAGGTCACTATAGGTCACAATAAAACTTTAACACATTCAAGTTTTCTTTTTCATCTCTAAACCAGATTACCCTTCGTCTCTCAAACAACAACAGAAAACAATTTCACACAAGAATACTACCCGGTCTATTTCTTCAAATGTGACTATGTTTTTTGGTTGTTTCTTGTTCTGCAGCTAATAGTGAATTAGAGTTAAAATGTTATATTAATTTACATTTCAGGTGTACCCAAATCCAAACACAGAGGATACGGTGATGGGTTCGCTTGTTTACTGTATACACCATCAGAAAGGTTGTAAGTGGATGGACGAACTAACAATATTACAGATAAGGCCTGGTGAGAAAAAGAATTCAATTCTTGACTTCGCGATTTTATTTTTTTACTTTAAATATGAGGTAAAAAAGAAATCATGGAAAAAACCTAGGAAATTCACATCAAAACATTTTCAAGGTGTTATGTTAAAATTTAAGAAGTTTGCAAAAGGTTCCAAATGAATAATAGCTTAACAACAACTTTTCAGATGACTGGTCAAGAGGCAAACAAAAATATTTTAATAAAATGGGTAAAGGGCGTGTTAAAACGTTTCAAATAATTGGTCAAGAGTTTTGCGAAAACATTCCAACTGATTGGTCAAAACGTCATAAACAGGTGACTTTCACCAATTAATCACAGTTCAATTTTATTTTGTTCTTCAAGCTTCGAATCTTAATATCGCTCGCAATCGGTGAAAGGAGAATTATAATTATATATGCAACAAAATTTTTACTTTTTCATGTTCCTGGGCTAAAAGTGTTATTTCCTAATTGGTTATGCCTCAAGTATATGGAAAATAGCTATTTTTCTCTTAAAACGTTTTTTTGTTACCTGGGTAAAGAAATTTGCCCATTTTCCAGAACATTTTATGTAGATTCAGTGCTGAGTAGCCGATAGAGAATTTCTAGAACTTACAAAATTTTCAAGAGCTTTCTAGAATGTTGTAGAACTTACGAGAAATTTCAAGAACCTTTTCGAATTTTCTAGAACTTTTTATAGTAATATATACAGACAGGGGCCGAACACTTCAGTTTAGTTCTAGCTGCCTGAGTGAACATAAAGACCTATCTGATTTTTTCAGAGATGACATTAAGAAGCTGCAAGCATTCTCCAAACTCATTCTGTTATGTATGTGGCCAATGTATGAAGACAAGAGGGAAAAAGTTTTCTGTAGAAAACTGTGTGAAACCTACAAGGCATATTTCTGCATGCCTGTCGGGGATCAAGACAAACCCTGGGCACCTCATTTTACCTTTAGAGCTTTGCAAAAAACCTCTGGAAGGTAAAACGGACAATTTTTCTTTGCTTAAATAGTAAGATTTTACATTATACACATTGTATACCTATTTAAAATTTAAATCTCTTTTAATTTATGTTTCAAAATTTCCAATGGAATAGAAAAACAATCACATATAAATATTTTGCATGAACATCTTACAAATTAGTTGTGGATGAAATAAATTAATTCTTCATAATAAAAATTGTATTTTGCTCTTTTGTAGGATGGTACAGAGGGGAAAAGAGAGACATGAAGATTGCTATTCCAAGAATTTGACGTGAACCCACTGACCATTCAAGCAATAGCTACATCAGAATGGTGGACCCTTCCAGACGTCAATCTGGCAAAAATGCATCTACTATCATGTTTCCGGACTTTCCATCATTCATTGCCCTAGTGCCACACTGCCCTGAGCTCCCGGTACTCACTCCGACAGAGAGAAAGCAGCATCCTTGGAAAAGAACAGCAAATCAGAAGAGTAGGTATACGTTGAAGATCCTGATTACAATTTCAGAGGTGCAGCTGGTGAGAAAATCACATGCTATCCCAACCAAAGAGACCCAATGACTTGATCACAGATTTTGGTGTAACAAAGTCGAATGCCAAGCTTTTGACACCTGGGCTCTAGGAGTGCCTTTTTTAGATGAAAGTCGCAATACACCGACATTTTTCAAGCTTCTTCACTCGTGAAGATGGGCTCTGCTTCTGCCACAATGTATGCGGTTTGTGCAAGGTAATTGGAATTGCCTGTAACCCGAACAAAAGACGCATCAATATTGATAGGTCATCCAGAAGCTTGGAAACTGTGCTTCTCCATAATGGGAATAACTACCCATCTCTTTCACTGGCTCATTCGGTGCACCTAAAAGAGCAAGACGAGCGCTTTCACAAAGATATTCTAAACTTTCAACGTCGCTACCAAAAAGAGTACAATGAAAACATGATGGAAGTCTATATTTGGGGACTGATACGTGAAAGTGATTTACATTACATTCTCAAATCTCGAGAAACTACTCACTTCTAAAAAGTTTTAAACATTTTTGTATAACATTAGTATAAATATATGTAAATTTTGATTCATATGTTATTCAGACCTTATGTAAATGAAAATGTGCAAATATGCCCGTTTCTACATAGAAAATAGGTTAATTCGTACATTTCATTATCAAGGTCACGAACGCAAAGTTTGAAGGGGAATAATGGCCATTTTCTGTACTTTTACAACATAAGCAATTAAGAAATAACACATATTATCCAAGAACAAAATTTGTGTTACATAGTCGGGTCTAGCTGGTAGAGCACTTACTCAGTGCACGTAATGTTCTAAGTTCAAACCGTTGTGATTGGCTGCATCTATGCCAATTCCGTTTTTGCATTTTCCACGAACAGGGTTGAAGTAGTTACATTAGTTTTTCAAAACATCTCATCCGGAAATAAAGGACTTCAATGCTACATAAGTCTGAGCGTTTCATCATCGCTAGGATTATATTCGCGTGTAGGTTTATCAGCAAATATTAGGCAATTAGCAACGAACACAAATAGTGTAGTTGAAACAAAAATAACGAAAAGCTGTTAGCGAGACAGAGATATGATGTCGTTCTATAAGCAACGCAGAAGCTTAAAAATCTCTTACCAGCTACAATAAATCCTTCTATTTTTTAAATTCACATACATATTATTGTTTCACAAGTACAAACGTCAATCACAAAATGAGTAGATGGTATCCCAAGTGTAAGAAACAATGAAATAAAGTCAGAAGCAGTATATTCCTGTACAGCTCATTCTACGGCTATTTCTTAATGTGTATATACGTAGTAAATCTCGTATTTTCTAGAACCTAACAACTGACTGATGTAGGTAAATTGAACTTCTACTGTTTTCAAGAAGGCCCGGCATGGCCAGGTGGGTTAAGGCGTTCGACTCGTAATCTGAGGGTCATGGATTCGATTACCCGTCGCACCAAACATACCCATCCTTTCAGCCGTGGGAGTATTATAATGTGACGGTCAATTCCACAATTCGTTGGTAAAAGATTGGCCCAAGAGTTGGCGGTGGATAGTGATGACTAGCTGCTTTCCCTCTAGTCTCACACTGCTAACTTAGGAACGGCTAGCGCAGATAGCTCTCGTGTAGCTTTACGCAAAATTCAAAACAAACAAACAAACAAAATGTTTTAAAACCAAAAACATCAATTAGTAATATTTAGCAAAAAAAAAAAAGAAGAGTGGTAATTTGTCAAACTAACGCAGTATTCTTTGTTGATATTAACATTTAGTACTATTTAGTTTTATTTCGAATTAAGAAATGTACTAAGAAACTCTACCAGCTAATCAAATGGGATTATCCACCAGCAACTAAAGTACTTTCTATCAACTCAAACCACAACATTCTTTCATTCTCGCAAACAAAACCTATTTTCGGTCTTTATATCACAAACGTAGGATAACCGTTAAAGAGACCCCTGCTTAAAGATAAACCGTTAAAGATACCTACATCAAATTTATTTCAGAAATATTCTCTTTGTTTACAATTAGTTTTATTTTGAGAGAAAATCGTAAACCTGTCGAACTTTATGGGGAGAGGGGGTAAAGGTGTAGCTGACAACTTGTATTGAATGGTATCTTTGGCCCATCTACGCTGTTTTGTCGTCTATATATGGGGTTAGTAAAATTTTTTTTAAATCGTTATGATTCAGTTTTTCTGTTGGAGCGGTTCAACTTTCTACATAACTGTTTGCTTGTTGGAAATTCTATAGTTGTGTGACACAATGAAAACGTACTGCTTGTAGTGTTATGTTAATATAAAAAAAATTGGTACAGGAGGTTTAAAGTTTTATGTTGTAATATAATCTTGTATTTGCTTTTAGCCGCGGCATAGTGGCTTATAGAATAGTTATGAGTTTTTTTCTCTTCAAGTACACAATTGTAACTCACAAACTTCTATCTCTATAGCGCTTTGAGATCCAGTTTCAGCCGCGGCATTTGAGGATTCCCTTTTGTTTTGTTACCATATCTATGCATATTACATGGTTTTAGAACACTATGCTAACGTTTAGTATTTTATGTAATTCACACATTCTTCATCTGATTCTCATTATTGTTAAAAAAATTACATATTGCAATTTCATGCTTACGTGTTCTATATTTTTCGTTAACTTTCCAATTGTGTAAACGATACTTATTATGCTCACATTAGTCGACTGTTTGAAACACTATACTTAGTTATAAAATGATGTGTTGTAACTATTACTAGTTCCATTGTATTTATGTTTGTTATTGTGATGCGTATCTGGGCATCCGGAAGTTGTTATCAAGTCACATATTGAGAAGAAAGTAGTTTCTTAACGATTTCCGGACATCCTGTTATATATTAACAACTTTTCCAACTCGTGTTTTCTCTGATATTGTTTGTTTCATGTACTAGTTTGAAATGTTTAAGTAAAGAGATGTGTCTTTCATGGAATCGAATTGTTCGTTGTGCTGACTGTTTTTTTTTTATTTTTAAAGTTTGTCGCTTGATGGGACAGCGGAAAGACTTCGAATTTACAACACTAAAATCTGGGATTCGATTCCTCTTGGTGGACATATCAGATAGCTCATTGAGCCATTCTGAAGCTCTTGAACGTGTTAAATCACTGAGAATGCTTAATACATTTTAACGTTTTTTTTGTTAATCTTAAAGCTTCAAAATGGGGTATCTAGGGCTTTGCCCACGCAAACATCCAAACCAGATTTTTAGCTTCCTAAACCCTCGACGTTATTCATTCTGATGCTTACTCATTACCAAACTGACTTTTACTTTTGATATAAGTAGATAGTTTGTTTTATATCCACTCATTATTTCAGTTGGCTTAGAAATGTTACACGCTCTGAATTTTCAAGTGCACAATATTGTTAAAGATAGAGATCACAATTAGCAAAATACTAAATGATATTTTTTTATCAGATAACTAAACATATGGTGTTTAAGGTTACACTGTTGTATATAACCATTTGTGTTAAGGACAAGTCTCCGATTTATTATGTTACGTACGTTACGTATTACGATTTCAAATAATCGGAAATTTAATTTTAATTCAAATGTTAATAAATGTTAATATGTATTAAATATATGATATTTGCCAACAATATTTATACACACAGTTTTCTTTTTTAACACAAATATGTTTTAATATATAAACCAAAACACAGTACAGTTTATAGTAAGGGTTATTAGTAACAGTTTTTATAAATGATGATTTATTTACAAGAGTTTTACAAACTTACAAACAATACTGAGTCTTATAACTGATATAGAACTGAATATTTTATTGACGATCTCGGTTCACGACAAGCAAATTAATTTTGAGTTGATATTGTGACACCTCCCTTAAGCAAGCTAACTTGATTGGCCTCACACCGCTGTCTTTTATCCGAAAGAAGTATTCAATGCACTTGTAGAAATACTAACGTCCGAAGTTAATTCACTGAAGTCAAACGGTTTGTTCGAAATCTGTAAACACTCTGGGTCAAAATTCTATAGTTTTCCGATTAATAGTCGTTAATCACAATTATCGCTTCAGAGGCCAAAAGCACACTGATTGTAACTGTAATTTTCTATTACTGTCTCTCGGCTAGCTGCTTTTGCACAAATCATAAGTGTTTCTCGAAGGTGTAAAAATGTTCGAAAACCACATATTATTGATTGCTACTCTCCAGAATCTTCTAAATATATAAACAAGAGATAGAACTTGCGCAATACGCGTTCAGCAATATACTTCACATTCTTTAAAGAACTATACTGAGATAAATGTACAACAGTAAATCTTAGAGAATTAAAAATTAGTGTAAGAAAATTTTTAAATCAGATGCTATATAAATATACGTATGGATAAGTATACGTTAAATACAATACATTTTAAAAGAATTATACAATTTCAAAAATCATTACAACATATGACACAATTAATACAAATAACCTAATGATAATAAAATTATAATTTAGATATGACTAAAATGTATTCAAGTCAAACCTAAGTCAAGACTAAAATTAAAGTTTCCTTTTGAATTTATGTGATTCAGTCAGGATATACTATAACATATGCATAAAACTTATAAGCCAAAAAGTTCTATAACACCGAAATGTGACACCAGTAAATTTTAAATAATTCTTCATAACAACGTCTAGTTACTGATGAAAACTCATTTAACGGAGCTCCAAATCTTTTAAGCACTCAGCGACGCCTCTGGAGCCTGGTAACAGAACGGTATACATAATACATAAAAAACTAATGTTTATGTAAGTAAAAAAATAACAAATTAATTACCAAACTGTATTGCAAATGAAAATACTAGTGTAATCCAAAATAATTAGGCTTAATCTATTTCCAAGTTGAAAGTTTGTTCCATTTTTCTAACATAACATTATAAACATTTGAGCCCAGATCACCTAAACAGGAAATATAATTTACAGACTACCTATTTTATATTAAGTGATGAGGTAATTGGACGCCCGTGGTTTGCTTTTAATATAAACAGCATTTTATGAATGTTTTGTTTTAACCTTTAGTAACCGTAAGATCGTAACAAGTACATGAGAAATTATCTGTGATTACAAGAAACGTGACAGCAACTCATTTATAAAGCATATTTGTTGATAACCGATCTTTAGGGCCACATGAGTAGCAGCCAGTATGAGCCAGTATTTTGTGAGAATAAATGTGGACTAAAGATTCTGCGAAGATTTGTTACTACTCACCAATTGAATGAATGCGCCAAGAGGCTGGTGGCGTGTCGATATTGCCAGAATAAGTTTGTTTATGATATATTAGAGGTTAGATTAAAAAAAAAGTTCTTTGTGGTCTAGAACATTTATTAAACTTGTCATTTTTTTGTCTATGTTAATCTGATTAAAATAACATTGTACTTTGTAGTTCTGCATTATTTATGTCGATCCATTTTCTGTACTCACAAATAAGTTTCTTATAGATGAAAGTTTCGAACCTACTTACGTAGGCCTAAAACAACCCTATTAGCTGTCGCGTCACGTTTTACCCCACACAGTTAATTTTCATTTACTTGGCCTGGCATGGCCAAGCGCGTAAGACGTGCGACTCGTAATCTCAGGGTCGCGGGTTTGCATCCCCCTCGCGCCAAACATGCTCGCCCTTTCAGCCGTGGGGATGTTATAATGTGACGGTCAATTCCACTATTCGTTGGTAAAAGAGTAGCCCAAGAGTTGGCGGTGGGTGGTGATGACTAGCTGTCTTCCCTCTAGTCTTACACTGCTAAATTAGGGACGGCTAGCACAGATAGCCCTCGAGTAGCTTTGTGCGAAATTCCCAAAACAAACAATTCATTTACTTAATTTGCAAATTTATGATTTAAATTCTAAATTTTAAGAAAAATCGACTGTAAAGGATAACTAATATAATCTTATTGTTAAATTTTTAATTAAAGTATTTCATACGGTAGCGGTTAATGATTGAATCACTTAAGAAGATAATGGTAATTTTGTTCTGTGAAAGAAACGGAGTTGTGTCAGAATTTGTAGTAGTAGGGATCGCGGGCGTGCAAACAGTGACATCGCAGACATTAATGGTTAAATGAAAATTGCCTAAGTAAAATATCCTTCAAATGATTAGATACGGGAACATTTTACACTCAATGATGCCGCTGGAATATATTAAATTGAGAAACATTTCTGTTATATAAAAAAGTTGCACTTTTAAATATTTAAAATTAAAACCGTATAACATGAACATGTTTTCACACTTGTAAAAAAATTGTTTCACTAATTGGTAACAAATATTTCATTGTTTTAATTGATAAAACATTTCAAAATTCAACCTTCTGTACAGTGTATGGATGTGGTCACTGTCTGAGTAATATATTGTATTAACATATGTGCCCAAAAATTATGGTTTTATTTTTTAAAGAAAAAGCTTAAATTAAAGTGTATTTTGTATTGACAGACAAACACGTATTCATTTTATTTTCGAGGTATTTAATTAATAAAGGATATACTAAAGTGTTCATAATAAATTGATATAAAAATCGTGTTTTGTACAAAAAATAGCAGTTTTAGTTAGAAAGGCTTTCCACGTTTGACAACTATTTCCTTATTTTTCGAATTACATATTAATCTCAACTAGTGAATTGCATAGCTGGCAACTATTTTTACATATCAATAATTTCTGATTCTATATGGGAGTTCTGTGTAGCTGACAGTGTGGTTTTTACGTCTCAATAAACTCCGATTCTAGGTAAAAGTAGTATTTGGTCGACAATGTGTTTTTACATCTCAACAATCTCTGATTTTGGATTGAAGTATTATATAGTATTATAAAGAACGAGTAAGAAAGCTGTTTGTTGACTAACTAATTAAATTTAGGAAGTGGAAAGATTGACTGTCGGAAGCCGAAAATATTGTTAACAACGAGGCACCGCCACCTAGTGACCTGACATGGACAAATAGTTAGGGCGCTCAAGTCGCAATCTCAGGATGCGGGTTCGAATCCCCGTCACATCATATACGCTAGCCCTTTCGCGGTGGGTGGTTATGACTATCTGTGTTCCCTCTTGTTTTACACTGCTAAATTAAGGACGGCTGGGAGAGATAACCCTTGTGTAGCTTTGCGCGAAATTCAAAAATAACAATAACACCCCATCCCCAGTGGCACAACGACATATCTGCAGACATGCAACACCAGAACCGGGTTTCTATATTCGTGGTGGGCAGAGCACAAATAGATGCTTAATTACAAATAAAGCGATGGTACTCAATTGAAAAATAATGAATTTTAATCTTTATTAGTAGTTACTTAACTATACTAATGGTTTAAATACCCATAAAGAAACTATTTCTTACAAAGTTTTACAGTTAGGGTTTAGTTGATCTTTAGTTTCTCTTTAAGTACACAACTAACTGTGATAGGAACTTAATATTATTTAACTTTTTTTCTGAGAAAGTATCTCACGGACAAATAAAGTTTTTTGTTGCTCAACGTGTTAAGCAGCTTTATAACCGGACAGCTTTTCGTAATGTTGTGAAACTGCAACGAGTTTTGGAAAGAATATTTATGATAATTACACCACTGGTAAAGATACAAACGGTAGATACTGAGATATGTTTGTGTCATTGTGATATTTATATTTACAGAACCACACAACAAAATGTCCCAGGTGTCCAGTGCCATGTCCTAACCACTGTGAATCATCGAAGGTCCCTCCACAGAGAAGATATGGAAGTCCATTTGTAGCACTTTATTGTGATTTCAGAGATATGGGTTGCAAGTTCAAGGTGAGGTTTATTGGAGCATTCTTTTGAAAGTCTTAATGAACTAATTGAAGAAATTGAACATGTATTGAAACAAACGAATTATTTCTAACTCCAGGAGAAACAACTGCCCAACTTTCAGGTAATTTAGATATTTCTGAAAAGCAGTAAACGAAGTCAAAATATATACACCTGGAGTTACAGGCCTCTGTTTTTTATTTGGTACACAGTAAATTATATTATTATTTCATATATTCCAGTTTGAAATTAAATCAAGACTGAAAGAATTATTTTTAATAGCGAATATTGACGACCATATTTCTAAAAAGATAATTGAGCTTTTATATGTATTTGACCTTGATTTTACAAAATTTTGATGCACTGTTAGTTTGTTCACTTTTGTAGTTTATTTAAATTGTCTTTCTAAATTTAAAACTAAGAACCATCGTTTACCACATTTGCTAAAAGGTTTCGGTAATATCTAACATTGTTAAAGTAAATTCTAATTAAATCGCAGCATTATGAAGTAGTTATAATGTGACAGTCAATCCTACTATTCGTTGGTAAAAAGAGTTGCCCAAGAGTAGTTGGTGGGTGGTGATGAATAGCTGCTTTCCCTCTAGTCGTACACTGCTAAATTAAGAATGGCTAGCGCAGATAGTTCTCGTGTAGTTTTGCGCGAAATGAATAAAAACAAAAAACAAATATTACGAAATAATAACTTTTCGGTAATTTTTTTATAAACTCATTACAAAAAAGTAGAAACTTTTATTGTTGTATTTTAGTTCATATGTGTGTGTGTTGATTTTTATTACTTATAGTTACAATATTTTTTGTAACATCTGATTTTTTTGAATCCTCTGAATTGAACTTATATTACAGATTATCAACATAAAATTTTGGCGTTTAATATACTGTCACAAATAATTAAATTTGTAAGATGTTGTTATTATTATTGTTTTGCATACTCCTAGAATGTTCTAGAACTCTCAAGAAAAGTACCGGCATATCCAGGATAGTACGCTTCTGCTATTCTGAGGGTCGTGAGTTTAATCCTTATCACACCAAACATGCTTGGCCATTCAGCCGTGAGGGTGATATAATGGCACGGTCAATCCCACTATTTGTTGGTAGATAGAGTTGTACCAGAGATTGCGGTGAGTGGTAATGACTAACTGCTTTTCCTCTTTTCTTGCCCCCCGCTAGTACAGCGGTATATCTCCGGATTTACAACGCTAAAATCATGGGTTCGATTCCCAGCGGTGGGCTGAGCAGATGGCCCTTTGTGGCTTTGCTATACGAAAAACACAAACACACCTCTTTTCTTACACTGCTAAATTAGGGACGGCAAGCACAGACAGATCTCGTGTAGCTTTGAGCTAAATTAAAAAACAAATAAACCCACCAGGAACACACCACTAGTATATAAACTATTAAAAGGCCTCACGACGTGTGATTTGTGAATAGTATGTTTTTGTGCGTGCACTTTGACATTATTTTTTCTTTTCAGTATTATTTATTCGTCGCTACCACATCGTCCCGTTGTGCAAATGACCCAAATACATTTTGTTCTATTTTGTATTAAATTTGATCTGAGTAATTGTTTTATTTTCCTTTCCGATTTCTAAAAAAATCCTCGTGTGATATAAAAATAAGATTATATTCGAAATCTGCGAAGCTGATTTATGGAAAATTTGTTATCAAAACGAAAATAACTTTTATGAAGTTTAAATGTGCAGAATACATGTTCTACATAACATCAGAAATAACCTCACTTTAATTAATAAACAAATATAAAAGATGGATGGTTACGAACGATAACGAATATGTGGTTATGACTGACAACGTAAGTATACGTTAATTATATTAGGTAACGTTTTGTCACGAGGTATTGCAACAAGAGCGTCCAGAAGGTTATCAAAACCAACAATGATTTTGTGAAGCAGGATGTTTTGTTATTAAACTATGTTTTCAGAGATATGTTCCTATTCAAGTGTATCTAAAGTATGTTGGTGTTTTTTTTTAAGGAACTCATCAAGTGTATTTTTCTCTCATAGCAAAGCCACATCAGGCTATTTGCTGTGCCCTGAATTTAGCGTTTTAAAACCATAGCCTTACCTCTGCCTCAGCGGGTGACTAACTGGTCTATGTTGAATTAGTATTAACAAAAGAATGAAAGTGACGTGTTTTTTTTCTCTCACGTTAGGGTTCACATTTTGCTCTGTAGTTACACATGGAGTCAAGTACCAACGTTCACCTCGACCTGATAAGTGATTTAGTCTTGAAGCAACAACACCAGATTACTTCACTTCGAAATGCTTTTCAGAACCTTACACTTAATACATCTGGAATTCTGTTGTGGGTGATTAGTGATTACACCCAGAAGATGTCAGAAGCCAAATCCAGAAAAAGCTACGAGTTAAGTAGTTCCCCGTTCTACATTAGCCAGTATGGTTACAATCTGATGGCAACTCTTTTCCTGAACGGCAACGGAGCAAGAGAAGGTAGTCACTTGTCTGTGTATATAAAGATTTTGCCAAGAGATTATGATTCAATCCTTTCTTGGCCCTTTTCACACACTGTTTCTTTTACACTTCATGATCAGTTGCCGCCTCTCCAGAAAACGCCTGTCACATTGTCGAAAGTTTCATGCCAGACCCTTTCTGGAAAACTTTCAGCGGCCAAGTAAAGAATCAGACAGTTTAGGCTATGGTTTTCTGAGATTTGTTTCCTACGAAACTCTGAAGAAGCACAGCAATGTAAAAGACGACACACTTTTCATCAAGTTGAAAGCAAACTCTAGTAAAATCGCAGAAGTATGAAAATATTACATATTCGTATTTGAAAGTCATGTTAAACCTAATTTAATACATTTTTGAGTGTTACCACTGGTAAACTCTCTGTTAGTTTAAAATAATATAACGTGTAAATTCGTTTGTTGTTTTTTTTTGTAATGTGAAAAAGAAACAAGTTGGTAACAATAGAACTATATAAAATGTCATGACATAGATATGTTCTTTTGCTTAATATTTTACTCATAAAGATTCGACAATTCTGTGTTTATCTAAACAAAAGATGCATAACTGGTATGATGTGAACAGTTTAGTCATGAAGTAATTTTTTTTCACCGTTGAAAATAAATAAAGTTGCATGTTGTATTTTACTACTGTTGGTATTGTGCATTTATATTTTGAAAGCCGAAGTGCCTTATTTTTCTAGGCTACTTTTGCTAACGGTTTGTTTGTTATCTTACTGAAGAAGAAGGTCAGTTCTGTTTTAACTGGATGCGAGGAGACGTTCTTTTAATTATTTTCCACGAAGCATTGCTTCATAGAATAAAATAAGGAGTAAGACTGTATTTTATATTTTAATTTATATATTAGTTATAGTTTTACTTCTGAAAAGTAGAAAACTTGTAAAAAGAAAAGTAAACAGAAATCTGATTAACAGTAGTGTTCTAACACCAAATTAACAGTTCAAAATGTGACGCGTGTAAATTAGTTAATGAAACTACAATGACGGTGAGAGAACTACTAGCGGGAAAATTGTCGTTGTTTTTGTTGTTGTTTTAAATTAAGCACAAAGCTACACAATGGGCTATCTGTGCTCCGCCCACCACGGGTATCGAAACCCGGTTTTTAGCATTGTAAGTCCGCAGACATACCGCTGAGCCACTGGGGGCACCGAGAAAAGGTAGAGCTTTATAAAGTAGCGAAACTAAACTAACTGTAGGAGATCGCACTCCTTCAGAGTAGCGGAAAAAAACGAGTGACAATGAATTGACAGTAGGAGAGTAGGTAAACTGTGCTTGTTGAAAAAGTGAGAGAAAAAACACTTCAAGTGATGAGAAATAAATGTGAAAATTCAATAAATACTCCAACAGCACAGGAACGTTTGATTAGTTGTGTCATGATTTTCTGGTATGTGTTTCACTTTAGTATGTAGTACACAGCTAGGAATAATCAAAGTGAAGTTAATAAGGTACATTATCAAGGAGTGATTTCAATTAAGCTGAACTGCTAATTTGACTTAAGGATTGAGATAGATTTTACCATAACATTCAGTTTAGGTAGTTGAGAATTTTTCTAATTTTGAGAAGTTATTGCTTTCCTGTTTTTAAATCTGGCCCGGCATGGCCAAGTGGTTAAGACATTCGACTCATAATCTGAGGGTCGCAGGTTCGAATTCCCGTTTCATCAAACACGCTCGTCATTTCAGCCGTGGGGGCGTTATAATATGACGGTCCATCCCACAATTCGTTGCTAAAAGAGTAGCTCAGGAGTTGGCGGTGGGTGGTGATGACTAGCTGCCTTCCTTGTAGTCTTACGGTGCAAAAGTAGGTACCAGCGCAGATAGCCCTTGAGTAGCTATTACCGAAATTTAAAACAAACAAAACAAACTTTTTAAGTCTGTACTAATTTGGTGACAAAGAAAGGCTGATTATGAATTTATAAGCGTATGACTGAAAACAAACTAAGTTAACTACAGATACTGTAAAGTAATTTATATGATACTAAAGAAGAATTGAAGGATAAAAATATATTGTATCATAAAGAAATAAACATAACTATTATTGGACGTAATAAAGATAATAGAGGAAGAAAAGTGACCGGAGTTAAGACAAGTGTTTCATGTCACTCCTCTGGTGGGGGTTTTGCTGCGATGTCATGGAAGGAAGAGGTGACAGAATTTACAGTTTAATATGGAAGATAATTTTATAAAAACAAAAGTTGAACAAGTAAATCATAATACGTTGTCGTTATATATGATTATACATTATACTTAATATTGAAAAAAAACAACCTGTTAAAATTCTTCACAGATATAGTTTCTACATAAATTTAATTTGTCATGAAATACTAAGCTGGACATATATAAATTAGTAATTTATAAACTAAAATATGTTTGTGAACAATCTATCGGTGTTTGTTTGTCCAAAGCTACACGAGGTTTATCTGCACTAGTTCTCCCTAATTTAACAGTGTAAGAATAGAGGGAAGGCAGCTAGTCATCACCACCCACCTCTTGGACTACTCTTTTACCAATGAATAATGGGATTAACCGTCACATTATAACGCCCCTACGGCTGAAATGTCGAGCATGTTTAGTGTGACGAGGATTTGAACCCGCGACCATGGGATAACGAGTTGAGTGCCTTAACCGCCTGGCCATGCTTGGCCTAAATGCGACAGTGTATTATAGTTGATTTGTTGAACATTTATTTTATAAATGTTTCTTCCATGGTGAATTTAAATTCTATTAGCCCCAATCTTATGACGCCTTGGAAACGCGTCTTCGGGTTCCACGTCATCATCTCTAACCCTCTGATATATCGCTTGAGGTTTACACAACAGCAGCCCTTACTACTAATGTTTAATGAATTTAAATGTATTCGAAAGATCCAATTTTTATGATATACAACAGTTTGCAGAAAGTTTAGTTAATATTTCAGAAAGAAGAAGCTTTAAGTCAACAAGTTTATGAAACATTTTTCTGACGGCATACCAACCAAATGTTTTATGTGGAACACTGTAGAACCAGAAATGAAATGTTCCAAATTTTTTGGATTATATACAATTACACCGTGTTTTCTCTTAACTTTGTTTGTTTAAGAAGTTTTGAAAGTAAGGTTATGAGGTACACTCATAAACCCAAATTGACAGGAACAAAGTTATATTCTGATGGAGGAAAAGTATCGAAGGTTCATAATTAACAATGTAGTTGGTAAACATCTGTAGTACGATTCTGTAAGTACAGTAGTTGGACAATATGAGAATACTAAAAGATAAAAAAAAATAGAATGGACAATCAGGAGTGCAGTTTATGAAGTCACGCTAACACGTTGTGATTGTAAATTTATTTATACAATTTCTTTTGAAATTTAGGAATTATACTGTAAATAATTTTAAAAACTTGAACTACAATATATTTTGATAGTAAGTTCATTGACATATATTACTAATAAAATACTTTACTCTGAACTTTTAATATAATGCTGCAAAATGTCGTGACATGCACAGTTTAATTCTCCTGTAAACGTGAGGTTAATACTTATTTATTGTGTAAGTGCACCATTTGGTTTATGCAAGATTCGTGAATAACTTTACATATTGTTCATATATGTATGTACGACTACACACGTATATCACCTGTACACATTTTTATGTACTTCCAGTTAAATATTGTAAACTATTTGAAGAACATATACCACATTAAACATAGTAGTGCTTCGTATGCAGGGAAGGACCAAGAAACAACTTTCTGTGACATTCAATCTATTACTCTGTAATGCTTAGAAATAAGTGTTAATGCTGAGTTATAGACTTGAGCACCTAATTGCTATTATCTAGTGTTCCACAAGAATATAGGAACGATACAGCTATACAATTTTTTACGTTTTTTCCTTATTGTACGTTCCTTAACATTAAACTGCAAAAAATAAGATTAATAAAGTACTAATTTATTGTAGCCAATATTATGGTATGATAGCCATATCTGAGGTCATTCTACAAGTACAATGAGGAAACTGAGAAAATAATAATATTAACGATATATATTATTATTGAATCATAAAAATAAAACAAATGTTCACTTATTAACCACTTCAAAGAAACTGTTTACAGAAAGAGGTGAACAAATAAAGGAATTGTTTTGTACCATAATATCTTTCGGATGAATCTCCGATTTATTATATTACATGTTACAATTTGAAAAGCCAGAAATTATATCTCTCGCTGCTTACACCTTAGTTTTTCACAGACGAAAATACGTAATGTCCTTGTAAAATACTAACGTTCGATGTTAATTCACTGAATATTATAATGTTTGAAATTTATATACGTTCCTGGCAAAGTATCTACACGTTCTCGATTAAGAAGCGTTAATCACAACTATAGCTTTCTTGGTTGAAAGTATACAAACTGTAGTAAAACAACAATATTATTATGTCTCTTTGTGCGTAGTTTAGGGGTAAGGCGTGCGAAAGTACAGTTGGTAACAATATTCGAAGACACGCGAGTGCTTTTCTAAAACATATATTGTTGATTCTTACACTCGAGAATATTCTACAAATTTAGAAAATAGACAAGACTTTTGCATTAGACATCTAATAGTATAAATTACATGTATTTTTAAATACATTTTCAACTGAAACAAAATAGATATTAACTTAAATATATATCAGTAAATCCATTAGACGATGGAGACATTGATTTAATATCCTGCAGTCAAAATAGAACTTAAAACCATTAATCTTCCTTTTAACCAAAAAATGTCTGGATAAGCCCAAGAAGAAGTGAAAGGGTTCAAGTAACTCATCGCGAAGCATTTCATCCACTTGATCATGTAACACATATAATTTTGTGTGAGAATAACGATACAATTTACTAAACAATGTTTTTTTCTATCGTGGTTAGAATATTCTGTTCCGACAAATATTAGCATATTTAATACAAGTTGCGTTAAGTTTAACTGTTCACAATTTTTACTTTTTAAGTGTGATCATTGTACTTATTCAGTCAGTATCTTTTCAGACACAAAGTGATGCCTAAAACATGACACATTTAATTTAAGAACATTCGCGAATATCTTAAGGGTTACTTCGTATTGCTGAATGAAATCTAATTCCACAAGATACAATCAAATATCTGACGATAGTAAAACATTGGTACTCTGTGCTATTTGGTACTAATTTATTTCTATATATATATATATATTGTTATTTATTAGTGAATAATCCGAAACAATATCTATACGATCTACAACTTTCACATAATTAATTTTTGGGGTTAGACATTGTAGATCCATTTCAGTTACTGTTAAATAGTTAATGAAAAGTTTTACTTCTACGGGACTCAAAAACTCATTTTTTTTAATTCCTACTCTTGTATTCCAATCACAATCCTTCGTTTCTTTGTTTCCAGGTAACATATTTACTTTCTTGGGACAAATCACAGATAAGATCTCTATTTGATTACAAGTGTAGCATCAACAGTTACTCAGTTTTAACCAGTTCACGATTAAAAGTTCACTCCATCGATGCTTCTATTGTCAAGTAAAGTCAACCACATCAGTGATAAATATAACACAGTGGCGTTCCAAGCATTATTATCAAGATATGTGCAGTTGTAACTCCATAGACTTCACAATTTATGTTTCTGTAGTTTCAGGGTTTTGTAATATATAAATTTTCACAGTTTTCCAAACAAATGTTTCAACTGAATCCCCTTCATTGGCATGGTACTTCATAATAAAGAGTTCATTAACCAATTTGATATTATCTAACACCGCTGGGTACAAATTAATCAAAGCTTCTTTATAATCATCCCATTGTTCAATGTGTGTTGGTGTGTTTATACACAGCACAAAGATATTATCAATGGGTTTGACGTTATAACGTTCACAGTGTAATACCTTCAAGTGATACAATCCTGACTGTGTGAAGAATCGAGTGTTATAAGTACATCACACTTAGCGAGCTCACTTTTATTCTAAACGTTTTAATCAGTCACTTTATTCATTAATATTTTAATTTAAATATTATCCAGAAGTTATGATCACTGAATAATCTCATTAATTCGAGAACTAAAGCAATTATCCGTTCCATTGGAAAGTAGAGTGAAAATTGTTCTATTTAAAATGACTTTTTTATTGCTTTTCGTAATAGTTGGTTCACTTGTGAATTCACTTAACTATGATATTAACTTATGCTTAAGTCACTTATTTTTATTTTTTTTAGTCGTGGCTCAGCCCTGAACTTGTAGGTTTATATTACTACGAATAGAGGCTCGACACTCACAATGGGCTCAACGTAGATAGTCCAACATGTAGCTTTGTTCTTAATTCCAAACAAAGAATAGCTATGATTTTCTTTCTTGTAGCCTCCCTCCCCCCTCTGGTGGGTCAGTGGCAGGTGTATGGACTTGCAAAATTACAATCCGATGCTCATTTCTCTACATTTAACAGAATGTATAGGTTTTGTGTTAAAACAACCTTTCAGTAAATGTGCCTTTAGTTCTGCCATCTAGGGTTGTTGTAGCCAACCACACCAGAGAATGAAAAATATCTCAAAAATGAAGCAAAACAACCCACACACTTCATCTAATTTTTGCTACACTATGTTCTTCACTTCACTTTATGATGATTATTAAGTGCATGCAATACAGAAAGATTAAGAAATGTTACGTAGAAAATAATATGGACATAATCGTAACGAAAATACAAACAAACGAGTTCAAAATAATAAAGTTGTATGTATATAGGATCTTACTTTAGCTTTGGTCAGTAGAATCTTTGTGTTCAGTGCTAAGCTCTGTGGCTTTTGGAACTGAAGAAAAGCATATCTACGTAAGACAAAGACAGAACTCAGTAGAGAGATTAATATGATAGTTAAGTGAGACTAAACTCATAATGATTTATCCACAATCCTTATATTATATGCTTCATTAGTCATTCCTTCTACCTGTATTCAAGAACAACGAGAAATATATAACCCATACTGAATGAAACATGTAATGGATTTAATATTATTTTAATATCTACGGTTGTTTCAGTTTAATATATATTTAGATATGTATACAACTTGTATAGTTAAATGTGTATTGCGCAAGTCCCACCTGTTCTCTCAATTTGTGAATGATTCTCGACTCTAAGAATCAATAATAAATATTTTACGAAAGCACCATCGTATTTTCGAATACTTTTGCCAGCCGAACTTTCCACAACTTCACCTTAAAATCTTATAAATCGACAAGCCAAGAGACAGTTTAATAATGTTGGGTCGCTGCAGTCAGTATACTATAAGTCCCGGAAGCTATATTTGTGGAAGATGCTTATTAATATAAAAACTACAAATATTTGAACAAGATCATTTATAGACTTCGAACATAACAGCTTCAGTGAATTAACATTAGATATGTTCCTCGGGAAAAACTCACTTGTGAAAATCAGAGCAGGCTAGCATTCTCGTTAAGAGCAGTGTGTCTGTGTATCAACATAAAATTAATTTGCGCCTCGTGAACTGTCGACAAAATACTAAGTTCCAGACCAGATAGGAAACTCAGTATTACCTGTAAGTTTGTGAAACTTTTGTATATAAACTATTATCTGAAATAACCACTATTATAAATAGTATTGTTGTTTGTATACTAAAATATATTTGTGTTGAGAAACTAAAGCTGTGGGTATCTATCTTGTTGGCAAATGTCATAAATCTAATACATATTGACATTCAATTAACTTCTAAATTCAAATTCCAGTTACCGTTTTTTGAAATCGTAATACGTCCACATACGTAGCATAATAATTCGGAGACCCATCCGAGAGAAGTTATAACACGTAACAAACAGTATTTTCAACATATTCCTAGTGACACAAAAACAGGTTCAACCAGTAAAAACCTTATTAAACAGTGATTGTGGTATGTAACCTTCGCTTATGATAAAAGGCCACTAAGATTTTATAACATTTCTACATCTACTTCACCAACATGAAAAATGTTTCAATATATCAAAATAACCACAAATTATTTATAGTTCTAAGATATGAAATAACGGTTATTTACACTGCGACAATGATATTCTTATCGTATTTTCAAATAAAATAGAGAAAATGTGAGACAGTTTAATGAA